>NC_042616.1:169149040-169413832 GCF_901001135.1 Rhinatrema bivittatum | reverse complement strand
TATGCAGAGGACCATGGTGCAGACCCAGACTGATTTATTTTTTACAAGACAGAAGTGAGAATTCCAAAGGGGGAGGCAGATGCTGACGTAATTGATGTAAGGGATTGGGGAAATAAAATATATGCATGCCAACACATGATGGCATTTATAGTTCACTTTGAACTTTTGTATCCCTGAATAAAGGGAAAAAGGGGAAACTGGAAAATATATGATAAAAATATAATCAAGAGGGATGTAAGGGTGGGAGTAAATGAGTAAAATGAGACATAGGAAAATATATATCCTGGTGTCATGGAGCAAGGATATATTACACACAATTGATACTGTAAAAATCAGGTATAAAAGGAGGTACAGAAAGCCTGAGAATGTTGGAGAAGGCAAGCATATTTGTTGAGGCATGTGACTGTTATTGCGTGGCACTCCTTACCTTCTCACCAGGCTAAATGAATAAGAGAACTGATTCTGGGATATTGCTTTTGTGCTTTTTAATAATACTTATAGCTGAGCACAAGATTACGATCATACAAATTATACTTATAAAATAAATTATTATAGCTTACTTGTAATAATTGTCATATTGTTACTAATAAAAGAATTATAATTATAATAAATAATTCTGAATACAAGTCTTTCTCTTCCTGAAAAAAAAAAAATTATATTATATATATCTAGTATATATATCTACTAGATAAATGAAGCTTGACCGACGTGCCGCAAATGCGCAGTAGAGAGCAACTCTACCGCGCATGCGCGAGCAGCACGTAGGTCAGAACGGAGCGTGCCCGAAAAACAAAATGGCGCTGGGTCCTTAGGAGCGGCGGCGGCGATGAGCAGGAGCGGGAGGAGCAGTAGCGGCGGCGCGCGCAAGGAAGGGAGGGACACCCCCCGTCTGCCGGTTGTGGATGAGCTGAAAGGGGAGGGGATTGAGAGAGGGGGAGTGAGGGGAAGGAGGAGGAGAGTGAGGGGGGAGGGGGAGGAGAGAGTGAGGGGGAGGGAGGAGAGAGTGAGGGGGAGGGAGCGAGAGAGTGAGGGGAGCGAGGAGAGAGTGAGGGGGGAGGGGGAGGGAGGAGGAGAGGGAGCTGAGGGGAGGGGGAAGGGGAGCGGGAGGGAGATAGAGGGAGGAGAATAAGGGGGGAGGTGAGAGGGAGGGAGGAGAGAGTGAGTGGGGGAGGGAGGGAGGAGAGAGTGAGGGGAGGGGGGAGGGAGACTAGAGGGGGGAGGTGAGAGGGGAGGGAGGGAGAATGAGGGGGAGGGAGTGGAAGGAAATGGACCGAAAATTTTTTTTTAAATGTAGCCTGTTGTTACGGGCTTAACGGCTAGTATATATATATATTGGAGAAATTACTTACCTGATAATTTCGTTTTTCCTTAGTGTAGACAGATGGACTCAGGACCAATGGGTATAGTGTACTCGTCATAGCAGTTGGAGACGGATCAGATTTCAATCTGACATCAGCCCCTAGTACATATACCCCTGCAGGAAGTGCAGCTCTTCAGTATTCTCCTCAAAAAGCATTGTGGATATATGTGTGACTGACTAATATGATTAACTTTATAACTTGGTTAAACTTTATAACTTGATTAACTTGGTAAATTTGGTCTGATTGACTTGGCTATAGCTAGAGCCCACCAGGATACTCAACCAGAAAGCGTTGCCACCCGGATGGGTGGGTTTCCTAGGTGAATGAAAACATGGCTTACCCTCGAAACATTTGAAGATCCATGCGTAACAGCAGCCAAGGGTGGAATGCTGAGTCCAACTGTCTACACTAAGGAAAATGAAATTATCAGGTAAGTAATTTCTCCATTTCCTAGCGTGTAGCAGATGGACTCAGGACCAATGGGATGTATAAAAGCTACTCCTGAAGTGGGTGGGAGGCTGTCCGTGACCCATTTAGTACTGCCCTTGCAAATGCCGTGTCCTCCTGAGCCTGAACATCCAGGCGGTAGAACCTGGAGAAGGTGTGGATGGAGGACCATGTTGCCGTCCTGAAAATCTCGGCGGGCGACAGCATTCTGGTTTCTTCCCAGGACACTGTCTGGGCTCTAGTAGAATGGGCCTTGACCTGAAGAGGCGGTGGCTTGCCTGCTTCTACGTAGGCCACCTTGATGACTTCCTTGATCCAGCGGGCTATGGTTGCCCGCGAGGCCACTTCCCCTTGTCTCTTCACGCTATGAAGGACGAACAGGTGGTCCGTTTTTCTTATGGGTTCCGACATTTCCAGGTATCTGGATAGGAGTCTACCGATGTTGAGGTGGCATAGGCTACGAGCCTCTTCCGAATTCTTCAATCCATCCGGCGATGGTAGCGAGATGGTTTGGTTAAGATGGAAGTGTGACACCACTCTGGGAAGGAACGAAGGGACTGTGCGTAGCTGGATGGTTCCTGGGGTGAGTCTGAGGAACGGTTCACGGCAGGACAGTGCTTATAGCTCCGAGATGCGTCGGGCTGAACAAACTGCCAGTAGGAATGCTGTCTTTAAGGTTAACAGGCGGAGTGACAGACCTCGGAGAGGCTGGAAGGAGTTTCCTGCTAGAAAATCCAAGACCAGGTTGAGATTCCAAAGAGGTACCGGCCACTTTAGTGTTGGGCGGATGTGTTTAAACTCCTTTCAGGAAGCGTGAGACGTCCGGGTGAGAAGCAATGCTGTCGCCCTCGCTCTTGGAGCCGTAGCATGATAACGCGGCTACCTGTACCTTGATGGAGTTGAGTGACAGACCCTTCTGTAGCCCGTTCTGTAGGAATTCCAGGATCACGGGAACTTTAATTGAGCGTGGTATGATGTTGTGGTCCTTGCACCAGGGAAATCCATTGCTTATCCCTAGGATAAGCAACATGGAATCTATTTATCTTTTGGGATGCTGCCAAGTACTTGTGACCTGGATTGGCCACTGTTGGAAAACAGCATACTGGGCTTTATGGACCTTTGGTCTGACCCAGTATGGCAAATCTTATGATATATTCTTATCTTTGGACAGTACTATAAAAATCAATTTGTAAACAGCAATTTTTAGAGGACTAAAACTTGCATTTAAAAAAATATACTGTACATGTGAATACACATATAAATATGATGACATTTACAAATCAAACTTCTAAACCAGCCAAGCAACTTTTGTAGCCCAGGAAGCTTTACATATCTATTAACATATCAGTTCAGCTGTCTGGTTAACATTTTCTGTATGTTTGTGTAAAGCACCCTGCAAACTGAAATTATTAGTATAGCCCAAGCTAACGTAAACTAAGTTATAACTCTTTGTATACAATTAAGATTTAAGTACTAACCAGCAAAAAAGATGCCCTTTTCCACAGTCCACTGCAGGGGCTCTCAACAAGGGGAAGCGGAGTGTATCTGATCCCGATGTATTTGATCCTTGCTTCGTCAGCCTGACTGCTCTGTCACAGCCTGGTGTAGGGCACCATTTAATAGCAGTATTGTTTTCAACAAATGCCTTTAAAAAAAATATGGAAGATGGCTCAAACAAAACATTTATAATTTATAGATTCTGTAGGCACTGGATTCTAATGTGACCAAGTATGGTTTTAAGAGCCAACACCTTCACAAAGGAGGAGGCGGAAGCTAGAAATAAAATTACATATTTTAACTGAACATGCAGTGAGCAACTGTAATACAATGACCACATTGTTTCAGACTATGCATGGCACCCTCTCAAAGTTACAAGGTTTGAAACATTTAGCCAAATAAAGGAGAACTGCTCCCAAGTCAGATAGATTCAGTATTTAACAAAAATATATATTCCATTGATCCAAGCAGCATAGCTCTCAAAAATAGAGCCAATATTTAAAAGGATTTGACTGGCTAGCTTTGGGAGTTAGCTGGACAAACCCCTGAGTTATAAAAGATCCCATCCTGCTGAACAGGCATACTTTTAACTTGGTTTAATTCATTACCTGGTTAATATTAGGCTGAATGAAAAAAGTGGTACAACAATGTTCCAGTGACATGCCTTACGTTTATCTGCTAGTGCTGATATCCAGTGGTAGCTGGATAAAGTTGCCTGGCCAACTCTGGTTGGAACATTTGCAGGCCTACATTTAACTAGATATTTAAAAAATATATACATATCGCAGCGGTCTAGTAGAAGCCCAATTCTTCTCTTTCTCACTCCGCATCCAAGTTAAAAAAAAAAATAAAAGAAGCAGCAAGCTGGTTCCCCTCTCCCATACAAGTTTAAAAAAAAAAAAGAGCAGCTAGGCCAGGCAGCACATCGATGCCTTTCCCTATTGCCCTGCAATTAAAAAAAAAAAAAAAAAAGAAGTAGAGTCCAAGCTGCTGATCCTCCCACATCTGTAAAGTTAAAATTTGTGGGGCACCAAATTCCCACCCTAACCACTCCCTGAATCTCCAAAAGTGCCTGGAAAGCCCAGTGGGAGGTGGAAAGGCCCTTACCTCCTCCTACTGAATTGCTGTCAGTGAAAGGATCAATCAGTGATCAAATTAAATGAATAAATTAATATTAAATGCCAACAGAGCTGAGACCTGTGTACTGGTATTTAGAAGGAAGCCCAGTGAGAGAAGGTAAAAGCCTCTCCTCCTCTTGGAGTTCCCAGGCATTTTTGGAGATTAGGGAGTGGTGGTGGTTGCAGAATTTTGTGCCTGACGGTGTTTAAAGCTTTGGGGATGTGGGGAGATTAAGTGACTCAGCCACTATTTTTGTTTCTATTAAGGTGCTGCTTGGCCTCACTACTTTCTCTTTTTTTTTTTTTTAAATAAATGTGTGGCAGGGACAGGGAT
The DNA here is from genome assembly GCF_901001135.1 of Rhinatrema bivittatum. Classification (NCBI taxonomy): domain Eukaryota; kingdom Metazoa; phylum Chordata; class Amphibia; order Gymnophiona; family Rhinatrematidae; genus Rhinatrema; species Rhinatrema bivittatum. Next base: position 169,409,075 of record NC_042616.1, on the reverse strand, counting down.
TGATCTGCTCAGCCCTACTTTTTATTGAAACATGGGTAAGAGGTGATAGGAAGGGGTCAGCTTACTGAATCCAGACTTAATTACGAAACTATAACATTAACAATACAACAAAGAATGAGGCAAAGAAAAACTGAATTAATTCTTTGCCTTGATTTGTACTGAGGTGGCAGTTGGGAAAATACCAAAGCCTGAAACATTCTTTAATCGTGATTATTCTGAGCAACTAAAACAAATCTCTGATAATGGAGGATGTAATAGATCAAACATGTAAAAATTAGCATATAGGCATATAAATAGTCTGTACTTGCGAAATTGCTATTTTATAAAAATTGAAACTAGCTGCATACTTTACATTTCACATTCTCATATACATAGAAAAAGGGGTGGTCTAAGGGAGCACTTCTCAACCAGTGTGTCGCCAAGCACTGGCAGGTGTGTCACATCTCCCGGTGTCCCACTGCCCCGATGTACTTTCCCCTTCTCCCTTTTCCCAGCTCCTGTGGGCCAATTGGAAGCCTCCTTTCTTCCTATCCCCCACTGCCCAATGGGAAGCCTCCTTCATTCTGCCTGCCAATGGGAGTAGGAGAAGGGAGGAAGCCTTTGATTGTCCGGTGAGGCAGGCATCGCATAGCCTGGGGTGGGAGGAATGGCAGTGTCGAACCCAGACAAATCAAGGCCTCCACAGGAGCCCATCTCCATGGCGGTGAAGAAGAAACCAGACCCCAGACGAGGCCACCACGGGAGCCCATCCCTATGGCAGCGAAAAAAGGCCTGCCGGAGTAAAGCTGCAGTGGAACTGGAGCCCATCCCTGCACTGAAAGAAGGTGGTTTTGGTGAGAGCTTGTGTCTGTGAATGGGTGCCTGGGTGAGAATCGGTGCAAGAGCATTTGTGTGTGATTGACAGCTTGTATATAAGAGAGCATGAGTGTGATTGAGAGAGAGACTGGTCAGGGAGGTGATGTGTTTCTGTGTGTGAGAGAGAGAGAGAGAGAGAGAGAGAGACTGGTCAGGGAGGTGATGTGTTTGTGTGTGAGAGAGAGACTGGTCAGGAAGATGACTGGTGTGAAAGAGACCGAGACTGGTTGTGGGGTGTGTGGTGTGTGTGTGTGACTGGTTGTGGACACTAAGAAAGAGGACAGTGAGGACAGAGCTTCAGCAGCCCTTGCTGCTTCTGGTGAGCGCTATTGGCCTAGAAGGGAAAGGAGTAGGAGAGTTGCTGGAGAGGGTAAGTAAAGGTGGCTTTTTAAATTTATTCTTGATTGACTGCCATTTTAATTATTGGGTATTATGCAATGTCTGCTATTTTGAAATATTTTGATATTTAGAAATGTTTTAATAATTTTTTATGAGATTTTAATTGTTGGATATTATTCTGTTCAGCAGCTGTTTTGTAACGTTTTTAGTATAGCTTTACAATTATTTCTGTGTGGGGCTCTATAGCAGCTTGGCTTATTCTGTTTTCCCAATAAGACATGTATTAGTGTTTAGGGCCTGGTTTAATAGTTGTATTTCTTAGATAAGGTTGTTCCATAATACAGGTGTAACTTTGTGCGGGTTAGTTTGTGTGCATTATTGCAAATCCTGGGACTATGTTAAGTGCTATATTTCTCTTTCCATTTCTCCAAGTTCGCACTGCATGCAAAGTGGCTTTTTTGGTTTTCCATTCCAGTTTCTGTCTCCATATTTATAATTTGTGGTTTTTCTGTACTTGGTGAAGGTCGATTCTATGGTGTGTGACCGAGGTGAGGTATTTTACTAGCATGTAGGCATTTGTATCAATTTTATTTGTTGTGTTTTCTCAATAGGATATGCATTAGTGGTAAATTACTGTCTTTTCATAAGGAAGGCTATTGTGCCTGGTAGTAAAGGGAGTTTTTGCTTTTACTGAGATGTCATCAGAACCAGAATATATGGCAAGTTGTACAGGGTAATGCCCTAGATCTGCTCTGCCCTCATTGCTGGGGGTTGAGGGGATTCCTGTGGATGCAGAGTGCATGTTTACATTTATCCCCATGATGGTCACATGTTCAGTGTGTCACGCATGTCAGAACCATCTATCAGGTGTGTCCTGGCCAAAAAAAGGTGGAGAACCACTGGTGGGGCCAACACTTATGCATGTAAGTGCTATTTTAAAAGACACTTGCGTGCATATATATGGCAATTTATTCAAGTAATTTTACACCTGATAATTATCTTGTATAACTGGCATCAGACTTGTTTATTGTGTAGTACTGGCTGGGTGGGAAGACTGGTAAACTGGGAAGAATTCAGGCTGAAGAACCAGGAGGGTCTCGATGATCTGCAGAAGGAATGAGCAAACTGGTGGAGTAACTGGTAAACGGGTAATTTTAATTATGTGTGCATGTTTTAAAATATATTGACTTCTGCATGTAAATCGGGTTTTATGGAAGTAAAATATACATATATTTTTAAAATAGATAGGGAAATTATGCACGTTCAATGTACTGAAATACTTTAAAGCACTGCATGTATTTGTGCATTTTATAATATATGCATTTTATAAAATACTATCATAAATGTATGTGTGGCGATATGCACGAGTTTATGTCGCCATGTGGAGTTGACATAATCTCCACCGGGTTCTCGGGAGCCGTTCTTTCAGCCAGGGAGTCATGGAGGGGGTCCGCTGTAACGCTGTCTTCACGACCAGACTCCAGCGACTATACACCCGGCTGACCATTCCCACGATGAACGTGTGCATCCATCGGACCAACTACTAGTCCCGCCGGGGAGGCTTTGAAAACTAACCTCTCCCGGGCCCTGCGCTTCCGACTGGAGTGCGGCATCATCACAGTAAGTAAGAGGAAAAGGACGCACCGTGTTCAGTGTCTAGCACGCCATCTTGGGTCCTACTAGCACCATAATTGTCTATTCTTGAGCCACTTGGACTAAAGAACGCATTATATTCCTAGAATCTAAAAAGCTCTCTACTGCTCTGGAACAAAAAAAAAAAAAGAAGAAACAATGCATTTTAAGTCCAACAACATATTTACATGGATCTCTCAACAACAAAAAAAAAAAAGCTCCAAGAACCCAAACTTTCTGACATAAAGCCAGGCAGCTTTTCCTCTGAGTGATTTTTGCAGGATCTAGGAAAATCCGGTTTGACCCATAAAATTAACATTCATATGCTTAAAGCAACATCTCATTATAAGACTTAAATCTTGCTCATACATTAAGGAAACTAAAAGAGTTGCTCTCAGAAATTTCAAGTGTGGAAGATTGCAAAAATGCAGTCAAATTCCTAAATTCTGTTGGGGATTATACAACTCCTTTCTACTGAAAGTGTGATCTAAAAGGCAGAAAATACACTTTATTGAATGAAGGAATATTTCCAGGGGAAATACACAATGCTTCCTCTCAGGTACTTCCTCAATGTCACATGGATTGTTCCCCAATAACAAGCAGGCCGATACAGAAAGAAGCGCGGGAGAGCCAGCAAGCGACCGCTGTTGGGGATTATACAACTCCTTTCTACTGAAAGTGTGAACTAAAAGGCAGAAAATACACTTTATTGAATGAAGGAATATTTCCAGGGGAAATACACAATGCTTCCTCTCAGGTACTTCCTCAATGTCACATGGATTGTTCCCCAATAACAAGCAGGCCGATACAGAAAGAAGCACGGGAGAGCCAGCAAGCGACCGCTCTCCCGACACGTGCACAGGCCAGTGTCCTGGGCACGCGATTCAGTATCGGCCCGCATGCAAATGAGGGCCCGTGGTAAAAGGAGGTGCTAGGGACACTAGCGCGTCCCTAGCGCCTCGTTTTTGACAGAAGCGGCGGCTGTCAGTGGGTTTGACAGCAGACGCTCAATTTTACCGGCATCGGTTCTCGAACCCGCTGACAGCCACAAGTTCAGAAAACGGACGCCGGCAAAATTGAGCATCCGTCTTCCAACCTGCGGGCCACGGGCTGATTTAAAATTTTTTTTTTAAATTTTTAGGGTCTCCGACTTAATATCGCTATGATGTGGTTAGTGCAGCTGGGTTCAAAAAAGGTTTGGATATGTTCTTGGAGAAGTCCATTAATGGCTATTAATCAAGTTTACTTAGGGAACAGCCACTGATATTATTTGCATCAGTAGCATGGGATCTTCTTAGTTTTTGGGTACTTGCCAGGTTCTTGTGGCCTGGTTTGGCCACTGTTGGAAACAAGATGCTGGGCTTGATGGACCCTTGGTCTGACCCAGCATGGCAATTTCTTATGTTCTTATGAGGGTGTACAGAAAAGCATTTTTTCTGCTTTTCTGTACACTTTCCTGGTGCCGGCCGCACATTTTGCTTTCTGTATCGCGCGGGAATGACTAATAGGCCCATCAACATGCATTTGCATGTTGCGGGCACTATTAGTTTTGGGGGGGTTGGCTGCGCGTTTTCGACGCATTATTACCCCATACTGTATAAGGAGTAAAAATAGCGCATCGAAAACGCACGGCCAAATGTAGGCTGACAGTGCGCTCTGCTGGAGCACACTTTACTGTATCGGCCCGTAGGAAAATTAAGATGGCGTAAATTTAAATGTCTTAAATGATTTTCAATAAATTCCACTCTTCGTGTAAGAGAAACCTGCTCCTGAATAATTGTGGCATTAACAGACTGAATATCCTTAACATCTTTCTTAAGTGATTGGATCCTCATGGAATGGTTTTGCAATTGTCTGATATTCCAGGGTAAACAAGCGTGGGAGTAGCTTGCTTATTACGGCGGTTACTAACCCAAACCAATTAGCTAGATACTTCACTTAGGTGCAGCTCCAGCACTGCTGTCTGCATCGATGGTGGGGGTGGAAGGAAATTGGAACCAAAAAGTTACAAATAAGGGCCCTGACCTCAGCGGTCAGAGTAACAGATAAGGAAGGAAAAAAATAGGTATGAAAGCTTGCTGGGCAGACTGGATGGGCTGTTTGGTCTTCTTCTGCCATCACTTCTATGTTTCTATGTTATATATTAAGACATCCAGTCTTCCAGAGATAGCATTTACCTTGGCAGAGCACACTGAGAAAGAAATAGCAAAGTTAGCTCAAGTCCCATAGGGAATCAAGAGTTACTAAAGTTGGTTTGGTCAATGTGGACAAGCTCTGAGCATCAACTAACTCACCTGGGGGCAGAACAGAATCCACAGATGGTAAACCACCATCTTCCAATGCCCTTTAACCTCCAGGGACCTATGCTGAATTTTGAATATCCTTAGATGCTCTTTCAATAGTTCCACATGCAAACAATGAAACAAACAGCTCAGAGACCACAATGCCAGCAGCTCCTTCCAATGTGGCTTTTCTGATGATCTCATCACTCAACGCTTCAGATACACCAATGGGGGAAACTCTATTGCCAGTGGCAGTCGACAAATCGAAAGGGCTGCGATATATTTCTTCCACAATAAGTATGGTGCTTCTCCACCAATACTGGAAATGGGGCTTTCCATAGCCCTTCTAGTAGAATTAGGAGCCAGAGGAAAGTGGAGTGGCAGAAGGATAGACTCTCACTTTCCTTTTCCTCTTAGAAGATGTCTCAAGGAAAATAACAAGGTAAGAAGAAACAAAACGGGACAGGAAAACTCTGTGGCTAACTCATGCTACCATTTTAACTCTCCCTCCATCATGTTCTTTTAATTTTTTTATTTTTATGTATGTAACATTGTACCCACCCTGAATTATTGGAGGGCACTGGTAATACATAGTCTAAATAAATAAATAAATAATTGCCAATGTGGGTGGCTGCTGTACCTTAGAGTCTTTATGCCACTCTTTGTGCTGCTTTGTCCCTCTATCAGTGCTTTGGGTTTTTCTTGCCACCTTTGCTGTTTTGTTCCCTCTTCATAGTGCCTTAGGGATGTTCATGCCACTCAGAGTCATTTTGTCTCTTGTGCTGCCTTCAGGGGTTCAGGCCACTGTTGCTGATGCTATATTTAGGAGCCTTGGGTTGTTCTCTCCACTCCTGCCACTTCTTTGCTCCTCTTACAGTGCCCTGGAGAAATCCTGCCACCACTGGTTTCCTTTGATCGCTTTATGGTGCTGTAAGCTATTCATGCCACTTTTGGTGCTACTTTGCCAGTCTTGGTGCCTTGTAATTCTCTCCCTCCTTTCTGAGGGTGAATACCCATAGGTTTCATGAGAACTGATTAGAAACTCTTAATTTTGGAGCTCAGAATAGGCTACATTGCTTTCCTCATTGACTTTATTGGAAAACAAACAAAAAAAAAAAGGAACAAATAAATGAAAATTGTTTCATTTGGAATGAACCAAACAAATAGAGGCAACCTACAAAACAAATAAACTAGCCTCTGCATATCTCTACCGCAAAGATTCTAGACACTCTGTGACTCTCACCAAAGAGCATATTCTTTTAGAAAAGGTAAACCATGTAGCCTCAAGTAGTAAACTGCTGTCCAGGAGAAAGATCAGAAGTAGGTAGGATTCTGTGGACAGCTTCTATCTGATTTAGAGCTCAGGCACAGCTCTACAATAAGAAATCACACAGAAAGCTGCTAGGGATGAGGGAAAACTCAAGTTAAACTGAACTAATGGATTGCTCTAATTTGTCTCACAGCATCAGAGATCCACATTCAGTTTAGTGCTCTAAAGTTAAGCATGGCCCATGGCAACCCAACTGTGAAGCTGACACAAGTATAAAACTCCCCAATGCATGTATTAGCAAAGAAACTCCTATTTGATTGAAATGCTGGAACAACTTTTCAATACAACTGTAAAGTGGAAGTCATTTATGCAATTGATGTCGTGCTCACCACTACCAGCACAACAGATGCTTGCATAGCATCAACATTTACGTATCCAGCATCTACATAGGGTCTGATCAATGCAGAACACAGGATTCCTAGTACAATCTGCAGGAATGGCAAAATAAGGCTGAATGTAGTATACCTTTGCTGCAGACATGTAAAGAACACCGTAAGAGTTTTTATCTGTGAATTCTTAATGGTATAAGGAGCTCTTTAGGACAAGATCTCCAAAAGCCTGGCAACTTCATCACCAGGGACATGAGGAAGCTTAGACCTGATCAGGCAGGAAATGGTTTCTCCCAATGTGGCTATTTCAGAATGTGAGATACTTCCATTATGTCTAAATTGTTAAAGTTATGCACCAGAAATGAAGAGACACTGGAGGAATCCAGTAAGTCACAAGTTTAGAAGAACCACCCAGCCACACAATAAAACACTACTTCTGTCTCTTCAGGAGCTTTATCAGCAGCAGCAGAAGGAACCCAAGACACTCATCTCCAGAGGATCCTGGAAGGGATGAGTAGAACCAAGCTACATCCCACCACCATTATTTTATATGATTACATATTTCTAATTATTTTATTTTTGTGTTTGTGAACCGCTTTGAGTTGGACTATGTCTAAGGAAGGCAGTTTACAAATATAACATAACCAAAGATGTTAAATGGTAATGTATCAAGGCTTAAGATGGTGCCTCAGTGCTCTTGGATCATAATTTGCATGGCCAACTGAATGATAATCTGATTTAACAGAAACACAGCAGAAGCCAAAGGCACAAGCTCGCAATATACAGTAAATGACAGATGATATGAGTTTAGCAACACCACAAATAAAGATATGGGGACAGTGAAGAAAACACAAGGTTATTCTGCAAAATGATCTATAAGTCTGTCTCCATATTAACTGTAAAATATCCCCCTTTTGGAACAGAGGGTTTGCTGCTGTTAGCATTAAAGTCAAGCTCATGTTTTAGTTCCACATGAGCTACATTTTACCTTAATATCAAACTGAAGGTATCGTTTGTCCATCTCCTTAGAAACCACGCTTTCTATAACATCCACAGGTACAAGCTGAAAGCACTCATATGCTGGACAGAATATGTTGTGAGCCTCGCCCTCTTGAATCTTCAAATTCAAAAACCTGCCAAAAACAGACATTCTGTTGATGTCCAGGAAAATATCTGGCTTAAAAAAACAACCCAAAATTTAAAATAAAAAAAGCACAAAAACTTAATTTACATCCAAACCTACTCATGTTTGGGAAAAATCGTGGCAAACATCAGGTAAATACCATGTTTTCTGCAACATGCTGCAATAACAGTGAACTAGATAATGCTCTGAAATGTATAGATACCATTTTCTGTTGATCCCACTTTGGATTAAAGAAGAAAAGTACACTAAGCCATGTGATTATCTTTCATTTTTGAGAGAAAAACTTGGATGGATACATTTAAAAATAGAACTGCCTCCTACTCAAGCACTAGTCAAGTACATTGATCAATAAATTAGCAGTATATTTATGCAAATAGAATATTTTAGGGTCCTTCATTTTCAGTTTAAACCAATATTCACCCTAATTTTGTGTAACTTGAAGAGCTGCAGATGCAATGTTTCAAACTGCTTCTGGAAGCCAATGCAGGCATAAGAGCCTTCTGTATTAAAGTCCCACCCTCATCCCTCCCCCAAGCAGCCAAAATATACCTCATACCTTCTCCTGACAGTATTTATTTATTTACAAGATTTTTATTCTGCTATCTCTCAGAGATTCTGTTCGATGCGGCATGCAAGATAAAAACATTTAAAAACATACTTTACATAATAAAAATAACACTTAAAAACCATATAAAACCATCAACACATACATTTCTACAAACCCTGTTCAGAGCTCTTAAAGACTACTCAACATAAGCCTCCTGAAATAGCCATCTTTTTACACTCTTCCGGAACTTCATTACATCAGATTCTTTAACACCTTGGGAAGATTATTCCACAGTGTGGGCCCCAATACGGAACATGCCTTTTTCCTAGAGCTTACAAAGCGACATTGTCTATTAGACAGTAGCCACACAGGCTCAGTTCTGTGTAACCAGAAGTCTGTGCATTGGCTTCCCCAGCGCACAGAGATGAGATCACACTGAACTGAACCTGCATGGCTCCTTTCGATTCCTGTAGGAGAGTGCGCCTGCTGTCAGGAGCAAGGATGAGCCTCTTGTTTACCAGTGAAAGCAGGTTGGAGCCAAAGCCCCTAATAGCACATGGCTCCACAGTCACCCACCCAAATGCAGACTAGCAACTGCTCCCCACCCGAAGAACTTCCCAGCAGACCTTTTGCTTCTCTGGCTCCATGCGGACTCATAAGTGCAATGCAAGATTGCACTGAAAGTGCGGGAACATGAGCAAAATGTTGAAAATATAGGGAGGAGGAACCTGGAGCCATCACAGCCAGTAAGGATGAACGATGTTTGGGAGAGGGATAGCTTGTGAGGCAGAGGGGGGAATTCTTGGGGGGAGAGAGTTTTTGGGGTTTTTTTTTTAGGTATTTCTTGTGAGGAGAGGACAGGGAAGGAGATTTTTGGAAAGAAGTGAGACAACGAAAGAGCAGAAGGAGAGAGGGAGAAAATGGGTAAATACTGAGGACAGCGGTAAAGGGATCAGCATCATCTGAAGAATCATTGATAAATCTTTTTAGTATAAAATGATTTTCAATTATGACACCAAGGCTGTGGACTTGTTGTATAGTGTGAAGGTCAGATAGAGACAGTTGGGTGGGATTAGCATGGTTGTTTTGTGGTGAAATAATGAGGAGCTCAGTTTTGTTGGTATTTATTGCCAAAGAGTTTTCAGTTAGTAGATTCTCAATTTCCGTCAGCGCAGTCTTCCAGGTTTTAAGCGCATTGGGTAGTGAGTCCTTGATAGGGATAAGGATCTGCACATCATCAGCATAAATGAAGTGCAGGAGACCCAGTTTCATCAACAGTTGACAGAGTGGCATAAGGTATATATTGAAAAGTGTGGAAGATAGAGAGGAGCCTTGGTGTACCCCATGTAGCAGATTTTTGGGTTTGGATTCATGTTGGCCAATTTTTACACTGTATTTTCTGCCATTAAGAAAAGATTTGAGCCAACATAGGGCAGTGCCAGTAATGCCAATTTGAGAGAGGCGAGTTAAAAGGATGTTGTGGTTGACTGTGTCAAATGCCGAGGAAATCTCCAGCAGGGCAAGTATATATGCATGACCAGTGTCTAATGCTTTTAGAATTGTATCGGAGAGTGTTAGGAGAAGAGTTTCGGTACTATGGTGCTTACGGAATCCATATTGGGATGGGTAGAGTAATTGATTTTCATCTAGGAATTCAATGAGTTGTTTGTTGATGACATTCTCTAATATTTTGGACAGAAAAGGTAGATTCGAGACTGGGCGAAAATTTGCTGATTCTGTTGGATTTAAATCATGTTTCTTCAGTGTTGGTTTATAATGGCGTGTTTTAAGTTGTGCAGGTACAATTCCAGAGGTGATGGATTTGTTAATAATCTTCGTTATGGGTTTTGCAATTCTAGAAGGGATGGCGAGGAGCGTTTTTGTAAGCAAGATGTCAAATGGGTGCGTTGCTGGTTTAGTTTTTGAGAATACCTTCAATTTCTAGAATCGTTGGAGGACGAGCCGGCATCAATGGCGGTGGAACTGGCAACATCGACATGGACGGCCCGGGCGTAGGCTCCGGCCCTGGTGCGTCTTCATCCTCCGATGACAAACGAATTGTGGTGGAAGGCGTGGGACATACTGGTGTCTTCGGTTCCAGCAGTGGAAGGAAACAGATCAATGCATCCAGCCTGCCCAGTAGCGGTGCGAGCACCGTGGGAATCGGGTCGGTGACCGGAGCTGGCATCGGTGCCGATGGAGGCTGGAAGCCCTGCAGTGCTTTTCCGATGGCCTCTTGGATCATCCAATCCAATTCCTCGCGGAAGCCTGGGGAGTGCAACCCCATCTCCGGAGTAGGAGGCAGCGCTGGTGTAGCTGGAGGGTCCACCGGTGAAAGTGGAGTCGTGGCTCCCGGCATCAATGAAGGTGGGGAACGCCTCAGTGATCCAGTCACAGAGGAGGATGGGGCCTTCTCTGGACGGGGTTTCTTAGTCAGTGGCTCTGTCGACGCCGATGCAGAGGGCTTGCCTGGATTGGCGGACTGAGCCTTCCGATAACGGTGTCAACGGGTCTCATGATGTTCTTCTCAGTCCTTCTCCGGAGCCAAAGAGGAAGAAGTCGATGCCTTCGGAGTAGACTGTCGGGCGGGCAGCACCGGTGTTCCACTGCTGGCGAGAGGTCGATGGCACCAGCTCAGACGATGTCGAAGCTCTCGATGGAGTCTGTGACTTTCCTGAAAAAGAAACTCCTTCTCTGAGAGGGCCTTACGGCCCTTTGGTGTCTCTTGGGCACATTTGGTGCAAGTTAGGACGTCATGGTCGGACCCCAAACACAACACACAAACCCTATGCAGGTCTGTGATGGAGATTGTTCGAGGACAGTCGGGGCACCGACGAAACCAGACGCCATGGCTTCAACAAAAATTTAGCCGCGGTGCGGTCGATGGCCAGTAGGATAAAGCCTTACCTTACGATCACGGACTACCCCAGATGGGGTAGAATTTTTTGAAGAAGTTCCGTGAGGAAAATTCCTGTCAGGAATCTCTTGAGAGCTCCTTAACCCATGTGGCTACTGCTGCGCGATAAAAAAAAAAAGACTGAAGGGGGACCCCTGCTGGATGCAGGGTTAGTGCCATGCTGGGCATGCCCAGTAGGTGCCAGTCAAAGTTCTAGAAACTTTGACAAAAGTGTTCCGTGATTGGGCTCCATCCTGATGATGTCACCCATGTGTGAGGACTACCATCCTGCTTGTCCTGTGAGAAAGAAAATTATCCAACATACACAAGGGTTGGAAAACTTTCTAAAAAACTTTATGCATATTATGCTGTGAACTTTACATTAATGTAAAAATGCCACAATCTTGAAAATTGTGCCTCAGAATTTATGCTTGAGCTGTGACATAGAACCAAGGGCTTCAGTTCTAACTAGTTTCAGTAAAATCACACTAAAATATTTATAAGTGAGGACTGGGCTCTCAATAAAACAGCAAATACATAAGAACATTAGAAAAGCCATGTTGGGTCAGATCAAGGTCAATTGAACCACGCGTCCTGTCTCTAACAGCAGCCAGTTCAGGTCGTAAGTACCTGGTAGATCACATAAAATAGATATATTTCCCAGTGATAACAATAGCTTTCTTTAGTCTACCTGGCTAATACAGTTATTAACTTTTCCTCTTGAACTTACCCATACCCCTTTTAAACCCTGCTCTGCTAGTTGCCTTAACCATGTCCTTTGGAAACAGACTACACAGCTTAATTATGCGCTGACTGAAAAAGTATTTTCTATGATTTGTTTTAAATCTGTTGGTTGTTAGTTTCATGCAATGTGAAATCTTCACTTTGGTTGTCAGGGGTTGAATGAGCTGATGCCATTAAGAATAAAGACCCCATTGCAGGAGATGTATGTACAGATGGATTAGTGAAACTATATGAATTGCTGCCATGTGGTCCAGAACGACTAGAACTTCTGTGGCCACCGACTGATCCAGAGTCAACAGTTTGTACACAAGGAATCTGAGAATATTCACTCAATCCGACAAGAGGAAAGTCCTCTCCTGTACAGAATCTCTCTCTGCTCCAATGAATCTAATTTTCTGAGAGGGAATTAAGAGCTGATTTCTCAAAATTCACTAGGAATCCTAGAGATTGTAGCAGGTGTACTAACTTTTGCAGACAGGTTAGCACATCTTCCTAGGAGTTCGCCGCCACAAGCCAGTCATCCAGGTAAGAGAAGATTTGGATACGCTCATGCCACAGATGTGCTGCTACTACAGGTAGACACTTGGTGAAGACACTCAGTGCTGCAAAGAGGCTGAAGGGGAGCACTCCTGTATGAGAGTGGGAAGAGTTAACTGAAAATCGCAAGTAATGCGAGTAGGAGGGATGGATGGGGATGTGAGTGTAAGCATCCTTTACATCCAAAGCACATATTCCAGCTCCCTTCTAGATAAAGGGGAGAATCATGTGGAGGTAATTAGAATTTATCCTAGAGTATATGCTTGTTCAGGTTTCTTAAATTCAGGATGGTTCTCTGTCCCCTGGATTTCTCTGGGATAAGGAAAAGCAGGAGTAGAATCCCTGCCCATAGTGATCGGAAGGAACAGGTCCTATCACTCTCTGTTTGAAGAGCAACTCCACTTCCAGACGGTGTTTTGCATGAGATGGATCTGGATTGAAGGCTGAGTTGATGGGGAAGCATGGGAAGCTGGGAGAATAGCAAGTGGTATCCAGACTCCACAATTTTGAGAACCCAGTGATCTTTGGTGAGCTTACATAAGAACATAAGAAATTGCCATGCTGGGTCAGACCAAGGGTCCATCAAGTCCAGCATCCTGTTTCCAACAGAGGCCAAACCAGGCCACAAGAACCTGGCAATTACCCAAACACTAAGAAGATCCCATGCTAGTGATGCAATTAATAGCTGTGGCTATTCCCTAAGTAAACTTGATTAATAGCCATTAATGGACTTCTCCTCCACTCTAACTGGTTTTGGATTCTCACCCCTCACCAGAGAGGACTGTTGCTGGGTTGGCAAGGTGGTCAAAAACTTGGTCCAGGTTTTTTCACCCTGATATTGTCGAGGATGAGGAGGTTATCCTCTCTCTCTCACACATACTCACATGTCCATTCTCTCTCACACATACACTGTCACATACATACACATTCATGCTCTTGCTCCACGGCTTATACAGCCAAGGGGGTGTGCGCCCACCTCAGCTGACTTTTATACTTACCACATAGAAGCGGGGAGAGGGGGGGGGGGGGGCTCTCTGGTCACTAATTTGGTTACGAGTTGTTATGGAGTTTTGTACAGTTATGACTTTTGTTGCATTGTCTTTGGTTGACAGTGCTCATGCTATCAAGTACGAGTCAGAAGTTGTTACTAAGTAGAGGCAGCATCCAGTATTGCTGGAACTGCCAGAAGAGGTGTCTCTGGAAATATGGTCTGTCAGCTGCCACCTGTTGGAGCCAGATTCCCTTGCAGATAAGGCAGTGCCAATCTGGCAATGGGCAAAGGGTTCACACCTCCGCCCGTGACAGGCCCTTTCATAGAAACATAGAAACACAGAAATGACGGCAGAAGACGACCAATTGGCCCATCCAGTCTGCCCAGCAAGCTTCACACTTCTTTTTTCTCATACTTATCTGTTTCTCTTGGCTCTTAGTAATCTTTGGTTCTATTTCCCTTTCACCCCCACCATTAATGTAGAGAGCAGTGATGGAGCTGCATCCAAGTGAAATATCAAGCTTGATTAGTTAGGGGTAGTAACCGCCGCAATAAGCAAGCTACACCCATAATTATTTGTTTACCCAGACTATGTTATTCAGCCCTTATTGGTTGTTTTTCTTCTCCCCTGCCGTTGAAGCAGAGAGCTATGCTGGATATGCGTGAAGTATTAGTTTTTCTTCTCCCCTGCCGTTGAAGCAGAGAGCTATGCTGGAAATGCGTGAAGTATGTTTTTCTTCTCCCCTGCTGTTGAAGCAGAGAGCTATGCTGTTTATGCATTGAAAGTGAAGTATGCATTGAAAGCCACATTAACTATCAACAAATATTGAATAAGCCTAATAATTGGTAATACCTATAGCCTTTGAACTCTCCGTTAATTTTACATACTCTTACCCACCCCTGGGTTTTTTTTTTGTTTTTTTTTTTAATTTGGAGATGGCAGCCCTCCATCCTTCCGCTCCGTGAAGGTGGAACACCAACCACTGGCCACTGGCATCCCGCTCTGTGAATGCCTCTGTGGCTACTGCCGCTCCATGCAGTGTTTTGCTGCCTCCTCTTTATACACGTCCTCTAGACCTGATGGACCTTATCTGTTACTCTTGGCTCTTAGTAACCTTTTGATTCTATTTCCCTTCTACCCCCCACCATTAATGTAGAGAGCAGTGTTGGAACTGCCTCTAAGTGAAATATCTAGCTTAATTAGTTAGGGGTGGTAACCGCCGAATAAGCAAGCTATACCCATGTTTATTTGTTTACCATGACTAAATAATTCAGACCTTGTTGGTTTTTTTCTGTATATAGATCTACTTTTCTTCATTCCCCCTGCTGTTGAAGCAGAGTTATGCTGGATATGCATTGAAAGTGAAGTATCTGACTTTCTCCCCTACTGTTGAAGCAGAGAGCTATGCTGGATATGCGTGATGTATCAGTCTTTCTCCCATGCCGTTGAAGCAGAGAGCTATGCTGGATATGCATTGAACGTGAAGTACCAGGCTTATTTGGTTTGGGGTAGTAACCTCAGTAATAAGCAAGCTTCTCCCCGCTTTTTTTGTGAATGCAAATCTTTTTCCACGTTTCCTCTTGCCGTTGTCTCTCTAAAGCTCACATCATGGCTTGCCCATGAATTTTGTCTATTAAATATTCACGATATATAAAGTACAGGTTAATTTTTATTGAAATAGCAAACAGGTTAGTGCTAAACATTTTTTTTTTTTTTTTAAGTACTATTGGTAATTTTTTATTTTATTTCAAATGAATAAAGGAAATGAGATGCATAATGCACAATATTAAAACTGCACACTGTTTCTCATTACAACCAAAATAAATTGCAAAAAAAACCCCAAGCATTTAAATGGATGCAAAGTTAACTTTGAAGTTAAGCTAGTCTTAAATAAAAACAAGATCAAAATTCTTTATGTAGGTAATGACAGTCAGATGCATTCAACTATAACTGGCCCCCCATTATTAGAAGGTCAAGTTATTTAGACTTTTGCTAAGGTTAAAAGTTTGAGGGTTCGTTTGGACTAGTTTTTCTAAGGAGTTGTATAATTTCAGACAGTGCACTAACTTTGGCTTTTGATTCACAAGCAAAAAAGACTGTGGTTTTATATGTCATAGTTATCTTGGTACTTGATTACTGCAATTTCCTATGGATGGGTTTACCAGTTAACTGTAACCTCTAGATGAGTTTATTGCAGAACATGGCAGCAGGTTGGTTCTTGGTAAATCTAGATTAGATAATGATTCCCCCCTTATTACAGTCTCTCCATTGGTTGCCAACTGTAGTGCGGCTAACGTTTAAGCTATTGACCACTGCCTTTTGTTTCATAAGCAGCAATGGCCCTAAGTATTCCTAGGAAAACCTGAGCTGGTACAAAACTAGTCATATGCTGATATCTTCTCAGAGTTGTCTGTTATCTATTGCTTCAGCCCAAAATTTGTGCCTTAAGCAACACTCTGCTTGAGCTTTTACTTCTGTGGCTCCTTGACTACTGGTATCAATGAGGTCAGAACTAAATTACTTAAATTTTCCCATGCAGAGCAAAGCCTGGCTGTTCCCTAAGGTGATGCGAGTTCATATCAGTTGGTCCTCTCTGGTAGTTGTCTAGTATTTTGTGTTTTAATTTTTTGTTTGCTTTTATAATTGTATGTTAATTCTGTAAATCACTTTTGTTACTTTGATTATACTGATGTGGTTCTCATAGCTCCTATTATAGGCATGACTTGCAATGGAGGGCGGTGAAAAGGCAGAGAAACACTTTTTAACATGTCACACAAATGTCATTATTCTTGTTCTCCTAAGTTTTTTTTTATTTTCTGATCATAAGTTGCTTTATAATTACTAACAAGTTTATTTTATGTATTTATTTAAGGTTTTTATATACCGGCATTCATGATACAATCACATCATCTACCCTTTTTAATATATACCTCATACCCCTCTGCATGATACAATCACATCATCTACCCTTTTTAATATATACCTCATACCCCTCTGCATACTGCTCTCCAAACTGGGCATCCAGCACTTCATATATGCAGACGACGTACAGATACTCTTACCTATAACAGACTCTATCACTAACGCAATGAAGACTTGGAAATCTGCTTTGTCTGACAAACAAATTACTCACTGACAACTTTCTGGCACTCAACACCAACAAAACCGAACTACTCATCCTCTCTCCCCCCAGCATTCCCACCCTCAGCCTTTCATCCCCCTTGCCACCAGACTGCCCCCCCACCCAATTCGTCCGCAGCTTAGGCATATGGATAGACAACCACTTTAACCTCAAAAAATTCATTTCTAACACCATAAAGAGCGGATTCTTCAAACTCCACACCTTGAAGAGAATCAAACCACTCTTACACACTTCTGACTTCCGAACAGTACTGCAGGCCATGATCCTTTCCAAATTGGACTACTGCAACGCCATCCTACTAGGCCTCCCAAAAAATACCCTTCAACCGTTACAGCTCCTACAGAATGCTGCCGCCCGCATTCTCACAAACACTCACCGTCACGAACACATCACCCCAGTTCTTCAATCCCTACACTGGCTCCCAGTAAACTCCAGGATAATCTATAAATCCCTCACACTCATACACAAAGCCATTCACAACCAAAACATGCACTGGTTCCCTGAACATCTCCACATCCACAACACAACCAGACCAACCAGAAAACAACACCAAGCCAAACTCCTGACACCCTCCCCTAAAGTCATCAAACATGCCACGATCAGAGAAAGATCATTCATTATAGCAGGCACGTCACACTGGAACAAAATGCCACCCCATCTACGCCAGGAACCCTGCCATAGAAAATTCAAACAGAACCTGAAAACCTGGCTCTTTAAACTAGCATACCCCGAATAACCAACCCCGCCCAATGCTACATACCCGACCCTCATGCCCCTCCCGACTGACACGCCCTACTGAACTTAACAACCATGACCCCCCCCCCTCATTATACACCTCATACCCCTCCTCCCACCCCTCCTCCCACCCCCATCCCCTCCTCCCACCTCAACAGCCCCTTCCTCCTACTCCCACTTCATCAGCCCATCCCTCCTCCTACCCCTTCATACCCGCCCTCTTACCTATCACCTTGTGAATAGTTAAAGAACCTATTGTGAATAGTTAAAGAACCTACTTTTCTTCTACCCGCCCAAAAATTACCTCCCCTTACCCACCCACTCTCCATTCACCTTTTCTCTTCTACTTTCCTTAAGAGTTTATCAAGTAATCACCTGATAAACCACCTATCACATGTTGAACAGTTGCCATAATGTTTATCTATTCTATCTTATAGTAAAGCTAAATAATGTTTATCTATGCTTATCTTTTCTAAATTATTGTAAAGCCTGTTGCTACGTTACGTTACATTGTGAACTGGGGTGATGTTTTTAACGTGCCCCGGTATATAAAAAAACAAAACAAAAAAAAAAACAAAAAACATCATGCTGGTTTACAGTTGAACAAGAGGGTGCAAAATAAATAAAATAAAACTGGAACCTGTGCAGAGGAAAATTAAAGTTACAATGAACAAAGAAGATCGAACTGGGAGAAGAGAAAAAAACAGTAGTAATTTAACATCATATAGTTATTTACAAAGAACTGGAGTGGCTGCATTATAGATGTTGATGAGGTGGAATTTAGGAGGAGTCCGGAAAAGCTTGTTTAAACAGCCAAGTCTTAAGTCTTTTTCGGAAGGTTGGGAGGCAGGGTTCCTGTCGGAGATCCGGGGGAATGGAATTCCAGAGTGATGGTCCAGCTGTCGAGAAGGCCCGTTCTCTTAAAGTTATATGCCGAGTGGATTTGGCGTGAGGTACCTGGAGAGATCCACTGTATGCTTCTCTGGTTGGTCTTGAGGAGTTATGTTGGCTGAGCAGGAACTGTAGGTCTAGTGGTGTGAGGTGGTGTATGGATTTATATATAATGGTGTTGGACTTGAAGATGATTCTGAAGTGAATGGGCAGCCAATGTAAGTTTTTTAGGATAGGGGATATGTGGTCTCTTCTCCTGGTGTTAGTTAGAATTCTTGCTGCCGCATTTTGGACCATCTGTAACGGTTTGGTGTACGAAGATGGGAGACCTAGTAAGATAGAGTTGCAGTAATCTATCTTTGAGAAAATTATTGCTTGTAGTATAGAAACAGTCTTTGGTTGTATGGTTGAAAAATGCTTTCAAATTCATCCGGTTATCAATTATGACTCCTAAGTCTCTCACTTGGGTGGAGAGTGAGATGGCTGGAGGAGTTATGGTGGTGTTATTTTCTGGGGAGATGAGCAGGAGTTCGGTTTTGGCGGCATTTAATACGAGGTTTAGGCTGGTAAGAAGGTACTTGATTTTTTGGAGGCAGGATTCCCAATGTTCAAGAGTTTTAGATAAGGATTCTTTAAGGGGGATCATGATCTGGATGTCATCCGCATAGAGAAAATGTTTAAGATTTAGATTGGTTAGGAGCTGGCACAGCGGAAGGAGGTAAATGTTGAAAAGCGTGGGTGAAAGGGAGGATCCCTGTGGGACTCCTATAGGTGAGTCATGGCGGGGGGATTCTTTGTTGTGGATTGTAACTTTGTAGCCTCTGTTGTTGAGAAATGTTTTGAACCAGGTTAGTGCCGTACCTGTTACGCCAATGGTCGATAGCTGGATTATGAGGATGGAATGGTTAACGGTGTCGAAAACTGCCGAGAGGTCCAAAAGAATCAGTAGGAATGATTGTCCTTTGTCGAGACCTAAAATGAGGTAGTCTGTCAACGATACGAGGAGGGATTCTGTACTAAAAGCTTTGCGGAACCCATATTGGGAAGGGAATAGTAGATTGTTTTCTTCGATGTAATCTGAAATTTGAGTGTTAACACGTTTTTCCATGATCTTAGCTATGAATGGAAGGTTAGCGATTAATTATAAAGCTTCAGTTGTATGCTTTGCTTTTGCTAGACAGATACTGCAGAAGGAGAGAAGCTAGATAGAAAGTGCAGTATAAACTGAAAAGTTCTGGTACAGAAACTATTTAGAAACACCAAGGTCGTTTGGTGTTCCTTAGTAACAGGCACATAAGATAACATTTGTATACAAAGTGAGGATTAATTTACATGCAGATTGAGATCAAATTAACATACAGCCATTTAGATTAATTGTTTAAAGTAAAAAGCCAATAAGAGAATTTTAGCAATTGTGTAACCAAGTTTAGGAGTTGGAAATGTGTAAGTGTAAAATCCTTTTTAATGTGTTATTATGATTAAAAATACTCGAGAGTGTGTTTTATACTGGTGCTTTGCATAGCTCTCTCTATTATTATAAGGTTTAGAATCATTTAATAAAATGTTGTTCTCCACAGCTATTGGTTATAAGCATTTTTTTTACTGAACTACATCAATGCAGTATACTTCTATTATAGCTTAGGACCCTGTAGTGATTCCTCTCCTTCCACCCAAGTAAAACCAAATAGCTGGTTGGAGACCGATCTTTCTTGCTCCCACACAAGATATAAAAAAAAAAAAAAAGTAGTGGCTGAGCCCCTGACTGCCCTACATCCACAAAGTTATATTCTGTGTGCCACCCACATCTCAAAAGTTAAGGGAACCTCATTAGGGAGGACCTTACCTTTTCCCACTGAGCACCACTAGAGCTCTCAGCTGTATTGGCATTTCCTATGAATTTTTTCACTTCACTCATTGCTGATTGGTCCCCTTCACACAGTCAGGCCCATTCAGTAAAGTCCGCGGGAGAGCCGGCACTCCGAGGCGAGCGCCCGCTCTCCCGACGTGCGCCCAGGCACCTGTCCTGGGCGTGCGATTCTGTATTTAAATTAGGGCCCGTGCTAATAAGGAGGCACTAGGGACACTAGCGCGTCCCTACCGCCTCCTTATTGGTGGAAGCGGCGGCTGTCAGTGGGTCTGACAGCCGACACTTAATTTTAGCAGCGTTGGCTGTCGAATCCGCTGACAGCCACGGGTTCAGAAAACGGACGCTGGCAAAGTTGAGTGTCCGTTTTCCAACCCGCGGGCAGATTTTTTTTTTTTTTTAATTTTTGGGGCCTCTGACTTAATATCGCTATGATATTAAGTCGGAGGGTGTACAGAAAAGCAGTTTTTTCTGCTTTTCTGTACACTTTGCCCGCTACCTTCTGAAGTTAACTCCTGCCTTTGGCAGGCATTAATTTCTGAGAGTAAAATGTGTGGCTTGGCTGCACATTTTACTTTCTGTATTGCGAGTACTAATAGGCTCATCAACATACATTTGCATGTGATGAGTGCTAGCTGAGCGCACCATTTTGTATCAGCCTGAGTTAGAGGGGATAAGGTCCTCTCCTCCTCCCTACTGGGGTTCCTTACAACATTTAGAGGTGGGGTGGTTGGTAATTAGGTGGTCCACATATTTTTTACTTTGTGGTTGTGGGGAGAGATCGGGAGCTCAACTGCTATTTTTTTTTTTTTTTTTTTTTAACTTTAAACTTGGGTGAGGAGGGGGCTTGCCTAAGCTGGCTTTCAATTTTTAACTCAGGTAAAGGGGGTGGGGGGAGGAAAAAGGATCACCTATTTGGCTCCAGTGATATATATATATATTTTTTTTTTTTTAAACTTGGGATGGGATCATGCCCCATTCTGCCCTACTATTTTTTTTTTTAATTTAATTCAGTTGGTCCTCCAATTGGGAATCCAGTCACCAGAGATCCACAATTTAGGGATCACATGTGGCTGAATTTTACTTCTCATTCAGATTAACACTGAACTTTTACTTCAGCCCCAGAGGAGAAGACAAGTTTCAGCATGAAACAGGAAGTTAAAAAACACACACAAACCCAAACACGTGTTCATTTTTGGTGCATTTTCCTGAACTAGAAGTGATTCCATATGCAGGTGATTAGAATGCAGTGTGCTAAAATCAGTTCACTCCACTTCTCCTTTAGCACACAGTTTTGCATACTAAAACCCTTACTGCATCAAATGTAAGAGTAGCACACAAACTCTCAGGCCGACGGAGCGCTCTGTTAGCCTGCTCTTGGACGCGCGTTTTCCCTTACCCCTTATATTCAAGTAAGGGGCAGAAAACACGCCTCCAACCCGCGGCACCTAATAGCGCCCTCAACATGCAAATGCATGTTGATGGCCCTATTAGGTATGCCCGTGCGATACAGTAAGTAAAATGTGCAGCCAAGCCGCACATTTTACTTTCAGAAATTAGCGCCGACCCAAAGGTAGGCACTAGTTTCTGCCGGCACTGGGAAAGTGCACAGAAAAGCAGTAAAAACTGCTTTTCTGTGCACCCTCCGACTTAATATCATGGCGATATTAAGTCGGAGGTCCCGAAGGGTAAAAAAAAAGTTAAAAAAAAAGAAAAAGAAAAATTTTTTTTAAATGGGCCGGCGGTTGTCTGGCCGAAAACTGGACGCTCAATTTTGTCAGCGTCCGGTTTCCAAGCCCGTGCCTGTCAGCGGGCTCGAGAACAGACGCCGGCAAAATTGAGCGTCGGCTGTCAAACCAGCTGACAGCCGCCACTCCGGGCTAAAAGGAGGCGCTAGGGACACTAGCGTGTCCCTAGCGCCTCCTTTTGCCTGTTTCTACTGCACCACCTAATTTGCATACTGTATCGCGCACACCGGAAGTGGCCGGTGCACGCGCCGGGAGAGCGGGCATTCGTCCGCTCTTCCGCGGACTTTACTGAATCGGCCTGAATGTGCACTAAAGCTGAATTAATCAGCTGTGCTAAAGCCTAGCACAGCTTACTATATCAGCTCCCTTGTGAGCCCTATGGAAATGGATACCTTAATTTCCAATATCCAGAAAAACCACATCTTAAAAACAAGTCAGATTTAAAATATCATACTCACGCTTCCCAACATGTTCTGCAAAAATCATGTCCACAAGGAATATCTACTGGGTCCTCAAAAACAGATATATTGCACATACAAATCCCACACTGTAAACCAGAAGAAAGAAAACAAAACTGGTTAAACAAGTATATTTAATATTCTGTTCATGATATATACTGTACCCTGAAGCAAAATGTTCATGCTTACAACTATTCTCTGGCTAAGGGGTCTGCATCTTTGTGTTTAGTGAAATGCTAGTGACTTCTGAGCAACAGACATTGAAGAGGACATTTTCCATAGTTTCTGTTCCTCTGTCCCCACCCTATTGTTGATCTTTTCCATTTGATGGGCTACAGTCAGGAAATAAGTTCAGATCAAAGCAGTTCTCTGAACTTGAGTAGAAACAGTTTTAGCAACCAGGCAGATGGACAGAATAAGAAATCTATAAGAATATGCATTTTCATACTGCTCTGGTTTAAAGTTTGCAAGAGGAAATGTGCAGAGCATTTAGCACAATTTGGTATAGTTACACCTATCAAAATTCCTACTTTTTTTTTTTGTAAAGCTAAATCACACTATAGTACAGAAAGAACTTGCAATTTGTACAAACCGGTTATTGTTGATTTAAAAGACATTTACACTCAAATATTTAAACTTGGAAAGCCATACTTAACCATAGCTATTTCATAATATAAGAAAGCAAATGTGTAGAAGAATTATCAAATACAATTGAGGAAAGGTTACTTTGGTTCCCAAATATTGCTACTATATGCATATCTAACTAAAATCAAATCTTTTATCTTACATGAGAAAAGGCTCCAAACAAAATAACACAATTTTAACATCCATCTCACAACTCAGTTTACTAGTGTTTCAATAATTGGTATGTATAATTTCTGAGAAAGTTTGTGAACCCCCAGGTATAATAATGAGAATTACAAATCCCTTACAATGATATCCTTGTTTAACTGAAGCCAGCCTTCTTATGCAATAAAAATGTATAAATTAAAATATTTTGTGTTTCTTGAGACACAATGTATAAAATAGGAACAATAAGACTAATTCAGAATTGGTGTCTCTGAAATAGGAAGTGAACCCTTAGTTTCCTTAGCACAATTAACTGGCTAATTAGAATCAGGTGTTTAAAAATTGGGTAACAAGCAAACCACCCTGCAGAGTAAATCTGCAGGGCTGAATTCATAGATCCTGTCCTATATAAAGGTATAAAACATTCTGAATTTGGTCTTACCATAGAAGTAATGGGAACTCATTATGCCATGATGAAAATAAATTTCATAGAACCTATGAAAAATAGTTGATGCTCACATGTCTGGACATGATTACAAATCTTTTTCTAAATGTTGGAGGCTTCATCCAGCGATTCTACCCAGGAGTAGTGGTTCTGGTAAAATCACTCCAAAAGCAAACTAGAAAATGATCTACAAAGTCTACGAACCCTAGAACTAACATCTAAAGATCTACAGGCTTTTCTTGCTGAGGCTGATATGAGGGTTCATGCATCAACCATTAAATAAAAATGAATGTGAATGGTGTTCAGAGGCTAGCTAGAAAGCACTGCTCTCTAAAAAGAAACTAGTAACTCTACCCATTGTATGCCCGGGCAGCGAGCCTTTTTATTGGCATATCTGCTCTTGTTTTGAGCAGAATTTCCCTAGAAATTCACTGTAAGAGTGTCCCTTCCACATACACACACCCTCATGCAGGCTCTCTCACTCTGGCACATACACACATCCCCTCATATAGGCTCCCTCTCTGAAACCCACAGTCAAGCATCCCGCGCATTCCCTCTTTTACCAACCAAGCTGTCTCTCACACTCCCCCAACACCCCCTTTCTCACAAACACATTCTCTCTCACCGGCATCCCCCTCCCCTCATATAGGCTCCCTCTCTCTGAAACCCACACTCAAGCATCCCACCCACCCTCTCTTACCTCCCATACTCTCACACCCTCCCCACCCCCCTCTCACCAACTATGCTCTCTGTCATCCCCCCTCTCTCACATACACATTCTCTCTCTGGCATCCCCCCCCATGCTCTCCTCTCACCCTTCCCTCCCAGACACACATTCTCTCTCTCTTGTATTTAACAGGTGATCAGATCAATTCCCCATTTGTGCGCTCGGATCGGACGGAGGGCGGAGTGGTGAACAAGGCCAAGATGGCGACAGCGAGCGTGCGGGCAATATGGCGACCTCCTTGGAGGGTCTCCACGTGGGCAGACCCTGGAACAGCCGGGGCCTGGCCCTGCTAGGGCGGATCAACCCGGTGGCACAGATTCCGATCGCCGATCTGTGCTCCTCCTCGATCTTCGGAGACCGGACTAAGTAGAAGATTTACACCTTATCTTGTCTTTGGCACTTCTCGGTTTTGCTCCGGGCGGTCTCCGGCTGCAGGGGGAGAGGGCAAATACCTTCACCGCCATGCTCGAGGGGATGCACCCGCTGCCTCTCAGCCTTGCCCGAGATCGGGTGCTAAGTCCTCGCCGCGATTCGGCCGCCGGAACGAGGCTGCCTCTATGCCACGCCCGAGGATTCGGGGGCTAGGTCCCTGCCGCGAATCGGCCACCGGACAGAGGCTCACCTCAGAGGGACCACGGAAATCACATCGGGAAACTCAACTGGGGGAGGGACCCGAGGGTATCACCGCAGGAGTGCGGGGCTCGTCTTCAGGTAGGTTTCTTCTTTAAATTTCGGTTTTGTTCTTTAAATTTTGGTCTAACGCTCTGAGAGCGTGCAGATAGTCCCTAACTGCTATGGAGATGGAAAATACTGAGGAGCTGCACTTCCTGCAGGGGTATATGTACTAGGGGCTGACGTCAGATTGAAATCTGATCCGTCTCCAACTGCTAACAGGAGTACACTATACCCATTGGTCCTGAGTCCATCTGCTACATGCTAGGAAAACTGATTTACCAGCAAACTACATTTAAATGCCTGTGGATGAAAATTATAAAAGTAAAAAATTGTTTTGCTCTGTAGGTTTCTGATATAAAAGTTGTGGATATAGATATGCCCTCTTTGCATATATTGAGATCCAAAAATGGTATGCTGAATCCATGGTAGTTCAGAGAAAACAATAACAGTGTCCTGCAGGTTCAACCATCTGTGAAATTCAAAAAGTTGATCTTTAGTTCTCATCCAGATTAAAAAGACAGTCTATATACCTATTCCAAGATAATATTTGGATGAAAAAAAAAATGAGGCTGGGTACAAGGTCATTTCTTCAAAAATTGATACATATAAATTAGCAAGGTCTGGAGCCATGGGCATGCCCATGGCTACAGTGCGAGTCTGATGATAAATCTGTGTTTGAAAATTGAAAACATTTTCACAAAGAACCAACTTAGCTAATGGTAATATAAAGCCGGTGGGGATGTGCTGAGGTGCAGGTCTCTGATTCAAAACATTCAACAATATCCAATGACTCTAACTGAGGAATGTTAGTATACAATGCCCTCTACATTTAGAGTAACAAAGATCGAAACTTCTGGCAGCAGTTCTAAGGTGCACAACTTTCACAATATATGAGCTGTATCTTGTACCTAGGAAGGTGCTTTATGCACATATGGTTGTAAAAATCAATCCATAAAAATTGCAAATGGTTCCAGTAGATCTGCTCACTGTCACTATATGTTGGCATGGTGGATTCAAAAGAATCTTATGATCTTAGAGACTCCATATAACACTAGTATGCAAGGTTTCTTGACTTGTAAAAAGGATCACTCAAGTCAAAAAAGCTTGGTAAGATGCTTGTGATAAGTTGTCTGTGGTTTCCATCAATCTTAGAGAAGGATCGTGGGATATCTAGGAGTAATATTGTGGATTACCCACTTGTGGCAATATCTCATTTGTGTAGAAAGTGGCATCCATGACAACTATAGCTCCGCCTTTATCTACAGGTTTGATGACTAACTCCTGATCATTAGTCAAGGTATGTAGTGCTGCTTTCTCAGATGTCATCAAATTGAAAAACAGCAGTGATTATTGTTCAATGATTTTCAAATCAGAAAAACCAGATTTTGAAAAGTTTGAATGCACAGGTCTGTTGGGCTTGGAGGTATCTAGATTTAGGCTTGACCACTGATATGGCCTGAATTGGATTGACTGAGCAGAAATGTCTGATCCATAATGTTCAAAAGAATCTGTGTAAATGTACATTACATTCAAATGGTAAATGTTTATATTTAAGAACATAAGAAAGACCACGATCAAGTACTTGATTTTGAACAGACTATAGAATTTTACCTGATAGATTTATCACTGCCAATCCAGATAAGTCTGGGATCTCGTGCCTGGTCTGTGCCATATAGCAGGATCCTGTTGTCAATCGTTGCAAGAGTATTGGCACAGATGACAAGGTCTGCGTGATTGTTTATCTTGGCATGAACTGCCTGAATCCTCAGAGCTGTTAGAAGAATTGTCAGAAGAGGAAAAGCTTTTTCCTTTGTTTCAGTTTCATCTTCTCTATTTTTTCTGGGCAACCAAGGCTAAACCCTTGATGTTCGCTAATCATGTTCGTCCCTGCAAAACTTAGATACTTTCATAAGTTTGATGTCAGACTTGAACCAGTCAATCTGCTGCTGTAATTCTTTTAATGATGAATCATATGTATTTGGATTATTAAGTTTCAATTCCTCCTGCAAAACTAAAGTCGGTGTTTGAATGTTTTCATTGTAAACTCGGTGCATTCTATGAGCAGCAACATCGGGTCTAATGCACATTTATTAAGGATGGAAATCTATTTGGGAATAAAATCTTCTTTAAGATACATGGTTCTTTATCAATCCTTAGACCTCTGTGGATCATTTGTTGTTTTACATATTCTATTAATGTGGCTGAATTAATTTTAGCTCTAGCTGTCTGCTTAAAAAAAGACAGGTAAATTCGTCTCACTGATCATATGTGCTATGAGACTATTCTTGAGTTATGCTTGCTATACATTTTGTACTGTGGCTGGATGTGTGCTTTCACTGTGTGTTTGACATAGCCAAAAAATCTATGCAACAGTGTTACAACCTGAGGCAAAAGTCAGAGAACAATTTCGGATTTTTTAGCTGAATAGTATATTTCCTAATGGTCTTAACGATAAAATTGAATGGTATACTTTATAATTTATACTAGCCGTTTAACCCGTTAAAACGGGCGAGATTCCATCGGTCAGACTGGCACGGTTAGAGCCGCTCTGTTCTCCACAACTTCTTTTCCTTCCATCCTCTCTCACCTCATCTACAACCCCTTCCCTCTCCCAGCCCTCCTCCACTCTTTTTTTTCTTCCCCAGAACTTCTTTACCCTTCCCACTTGTTCAGTCATATCCTCTTCCCCTCTCACCTTCCCTTTCCTTCCCCTTCTTCCTCTCTCCCTCAGCCCTCCTCCACGCCCTCTTTTTCTCTACTCCACTTTACCCTTCCCCACTTACATCCTCTTCCTTCCATCCCTTCTCATCTTCCCTTTCCTTCCCCCTCCCACCTCAACCCCGTCCCTCTCCCTCAGCCCTCCTCCATTCCCTCTTCTTCTCTCTGGCCCGCCTGACACTTAAGATACTGCCGCCGCTGCTCCATGGGAGGTCTCCGGGGGGGGGGGTCTCTCTCACATGCGCCTCTCCACCGGGCTCGTTGCTGGCCCGCCCGACGCTCTGTGATGAGGCGCGCACGAGAGAGAGACTCCCAGCGACCTCCCATTTCTGTATCTGTGCCGCTGCTGCTTCTCCCCGTGCGAGAGAGAGACCCCCCCCCCCCCCCCGAGACCTCCTGTGCTGCCGCCGCTGCTCCTCCTCGCCGTTTCCAAGACAGCCGTCTGCTGGGCTCCCCTCTGACAGACGTGCTCTCGCGCATGCGCAGTAGAGCTGCTCTCTACTGCGCATTTGCGGCATGTTGGTCCAAGCCCATTTATATGGTAGATTTGATTCAGCTTTGAAGTTTTGTCATTCTTTGTTACACTCGTTAGTGATTGACAGTTTAGTTTCTTCCAAAGGGTCTTTTAAATATGAATCCTGTTCTCTGGCTGCTTGTAACAAACAGACGGCTTTAGCGCCATACCAATAGACACAGCAGCCCTTCAGAAAGTGAGTATATACTCTAATATAACATTCATAAATTAGATTGCATAGATGTATACAGTGGAAAATAAAGATTATATAGCATATCGCAAGACTGATCTTTTACACAAAAGGCACCTTTAGCTATTTTGCAAGACATCATTTCAGAGGATGCTATTTCAATAAAGTTTATTTTTGTTGACTCATTGGCATTTTTATTTTTACATCTCAGTTGTTTATCCACTGATTGCTATGTACACCTGTGAATTCACACGAAAAGAAGATTACATTTTAATGTCCACTTTATAGGAAAATGGAGGATATAAGAACAATCGCTGAGAGCAAGTTTACACCATCGTATGACATGCAGCATTTAAGATCAGAGATTTTTGAGTTACATATACACACTTCTGATGCAGACATTTATTTCGACACATGATACCAGTGTCGGGGATTTGTTACAGCATTACATTGCTGAGGATCTGTTTATAACGGCACACCACTGCACTTTTAGAATATTTGCTCCATGCAATATCAATGCTAGCCTCCTCCAGATAAGTCTTATTTTACTTGCAAACAAATGAATTCATTTTAAAAAAAAAAAAAGTAATTTGTACAACCCATGATTATACTCAGACCTCTTGTCTAAAACATTTCTTAAGCACATCTGATTTGCAATTAACAGTTTGCAAATATTATGGTCACTATAGTAATTTAAGCAGACATCTTGCATGTTATTTATTGTATCACATATTTAAACTGCTCAGAATGAACATTTGGACATTGGTACTAATACGGAGGTTCCATTTTTCAAAACAACCTTCCTGATAAGGAAAAGCCCTTTCACAACTGACAATTACAATTGATTTCTAAATTCAATTTGGGAAGCAGCAGAACAGTTCTGTTACTACTTAATAGAAAAGCGGGAAGGCTAGACATTTTATTGTTCAAATTGCTTATTAAAGAAATTAACAATACAAAAATATCAGCACGTGGCATGCAGTGACCCTTACCCACGCCACACACAAAGCGAAACATACATTTTGAGTTTTTTCCTCCCCATTAATGTCAACAAATACACCATACAGTCAGGATAGAAACAGGCTAGACATTTTAATTCAACAGTCTTTCTTCTTTAGCAATTTGTCAGTCTTAATGAGTCTGTACAGTTATGTTAGCATAAATATTCCATTTGTTTTACTGATCTTATGTCTGAAAAACTAAGGTCAGAAGCAGATGATATACCTGACTACTGGAAGATTTAGTGACAGTTGGTTCAGAAATTTTCATTGTACAAGAATTTGAAAATTGCATTTAAGCTTGAATTAAAATCCTTTAAAAAAACTGATCACACCTTTATATTTTATGGGGAAAATTCATATTTCTTGACAAAAGCTACAGCAAGAGAGACCGGGATTTGATATGAAATGGCTGAAGGTTAAGCTTGATTTCTTAGATATGGATTCAGGTGTACTAGTTTGCATACTGTTCTATTTGTTGGCTGATTTGACAGATGGATGAATCTCTCAGAGCTGTCACTTATCAGGCTTTTGTTCAATCTGACAATAGGAAGAGAAACTTTTGGGGATTAGTTATGATTTGAAACCTGGAAATATTGCTCTATATAATCATTTTTAGAAACATGTCATTTTATAATACCAAGCAGAATGGAAATGCATAATAAAAAATTACATTAAATGAAGTATAACCAGGTACCTTTGTTTTCATTTTTTTTAAATTTTCCTTGATAATTTATCAGTGATTATTATAACTAATCAAACAGTAGAAAATTAGTGGGAAATTATTTTCCCCCCAATGATTGTCTCCTTTTTACGATGATTATAATAAACATGGAAATTCTTAAGGAAAATAACAAACTGAAAACGAAGGTCCCTAAATATAATATTGGTATAAAGTCCACAACAAGATTACCAGGTGCTCTTACAAAAAGAGAATCCCACCTCAACACACAGTTATATGCCATTCTTTTCACATTCTGTACAATGAGAGTCCCCATTGTGAGGGGTTGTGCTTTCCTTTGCCACATATAGGAACACACAGCAGCCTAACTTTAGTCTCCCCTTGTTACAATTTTTTTAATGCAATTTTTATTGCAGTTATGATTTACAGAGTGCTATCACGCTGCCCAAGCAAGGAAATGCTATCAGCAACCTGCATATAACATATACAAGGGACAAAAACAATGAGTAACTCTCCCTAATGGATTAACAAATTAGGTGAAGTATAACAGTGATAGGCAGGATAAGGAAGAAAAGAAGAAGAAGTCTTGTAACAGATTCCTGCTCCTGTGTGCTTCCATTTCACTCAAAAGTCATAACTTCAACTACTCAGATTTTTCTCCTATTTATATTCCCTCCCAATCACTGCAGTGATAATCTTCAGTTGAAGGCTCATTTTGGAAACCTACAATTATGGTTCATAAGTCTGGACATCTGGTGTTACTGTGGAACAATGACTAGGACTCCCCCCCCCGGACTGTGAATGCTATCTCAGCAGCATCTTCAGCTGACCCAAGCAATGGAAGACCTGATCCAGGCCCTCTGCATGACAGTGTATATAGCACTGCTGCAGAGCTACCGTAGCAGCCTTGAAGTAGTGAGGCTTTAAGCAGAATTTGATGAACAGACTAAATGTCTGGTCAACAGAAGGGCTTAGGAAGCAACAAGAGAAAGCACAGAGTGGAAAAAATGCCAAGTATTAACACCTATGTGCAGTACAAGAGATAAAGGGAGGGACAAGTTTCCAGATATAAGACAGAATTATAAAATGTAGAGTTTTGATGGAGGTGGTTAGCAATTCATGTAGAAAGAGATGAAGTTAGAAGTCAGATATGAGAAGAGGAGACAAGAAGCTGAAAGAGTGCGATGGGAAGATGATTCAGGCTACAGACATTTATATGTCTGGTGCCAAGCAATCTGCACGGACACCACAAGTAACCATGGTTCCCATGCCGCACCAGTCCCATGCTGTTATCTGGGGATTTGGGGAGGGGTGGCAGTCTGGTGATGTCAGGTACAAGGGTGAGGGAAGGATCACTTCCATGCAACCTGGCCCAGCACCGTTCCTGTCAGGGACATGATCCCATTGGATCAGGGATCAATGAGGCAGAAAGCCAAGGTGAAGGATAAGAGGGTGAGCAGAAACTGGTACAGCCCTTCTTCTTGAGCCATGTGCAATAGGTCAAGTTGTGCTTCTCTTTGCTTTGCTGAGCTACAGAGCTTCTCTTTCCCTCTCCCCCATGGCTGCCTCATCTCCTTCTCTGGAGGATACGCTCACTTCTACAGAGTGCAAGCTCTTGGGCTCCCTGTGGCAGTTAAGAGTGTCAACCCAAAGATCTGGTGGGGCTTGGGAATCGAAGCTAAGGGGTAGCAGGTATGCATGGGCGAGTCTTGGGAGCAAAAAAAAAAAACCAAAACAAACAAACCAAAAACCTGTAGTTTTCTCATGTGATAGAACTGGGGGGCTTTGTGATATTTTTGCAGGTTTTCTCTCTTGCTCTCACCCAGTCCTGATTTTGGCTGTGTTTTAAGACGCAGCAGGATGTTCATGCAAAGAGGTGGGTTCCTTGGGGGCAAGTTGCCCCAGGGAGCAGGTTTTTGAAAGCAAGGAGCAGCTTTGGTGGCTCCTAGCTTCCTACTGCATTCCTGATGCCTATTTGTTGCTGTGCTGTTTGTGTTTAAAACAGCAGCTTTCTCCTCCACATGGCATGGCCTCTTGGGGGGGGGGGGGGGGGTCTATGATGGAAGCCTGTTTCCTTGCACTCTGGAGGTGAGCATGCTGGAGCCTGGGAAAGTGCAGAGAGTTGCAGGTATTTGCTAGCCATTCATGTGGCACGATTAGCCTGTAGTAAGGAAAAGAAGTCTGTTTCACTTTGATTTTGTTTAAAGTGACCTTCTGGAGCCTGGGGAAGTCATAGAGCTAGATAAGAGGGCACCATGGAGGTGCATCTCTTATTTCAAAGAGAAACTTGGAATATGACCTCTCTGCAGAAAACACCCAGAGGCAGATAACCACTCCCCAATTAGGATCTACTGTGAGTCCTCTCCTCTCTTTGAAATAAGAGGTGCACCTCCAACTTGCCCCCAAGGAACCCACCTCTTTGCATGAACATCCTGCTGCGTCTTAAAACGCTGTCCTACTTCCACTTTTCCTGGAATAGGAGTCTTCAAAAGGCAATGTCCCTTGAAAGCAAGGAGAGTGGAATGAGTTGCCTCCTAGGAACCCTGTTGCTGATCCTCTAGATCTATTCTTTGAGAGGGAGATCCCTCCTTTGCAGTGAAATTTAAACATTATAGGTGATATACAAACTGTGCAGCATTCAGCTGTATAGATCTCAGTTTACTGACCCCACTCTATCCTACCCCCCATGCTTGCTTAATAGAGCAGTGGTTCTCAACCTTTTTCCCATCATGACACACCTGACAGCCCATGTTCACATGTGACACACTGCTCATTACAATTTACGGCAGAAATAAAAAATAAAGGTCCAGTATTATTTTTATTGTTAAGAATGACACAAGGAAAAGATACATATTGTATCTGAACAGAAATTGCATAAACGGTAAACATCCCACACCAAAACAGCACCAGTTTCCAGCATTTAACAGTAACCACCTTATCTAAGAAAAGGCAACACTGAAAATATTACACCAGGCCTTAAGACACCAATACATCTCCTATTAGGAAAACGGATCAAGTCAGGCTGCTATAGAGCCCTACACAGAAACTACATGCCAGTAGAGAACCTCACCTGAATCACATGTGCTGACCCTCACCTAACAAAGAATAAAGAGACCAAAACGCATAACTAGAAGCATGCAGACAAAAACTGAATTGGAAACCGCAACAAGCCAGAGTCTCTGTATGCAGTGCAACAAAGGAAAAAAAGAAACATCACCCATCGTTATAAAACAAATCAAGAAATATAAAATCAGTAGCAGTAAAACCATAGTAACAAAAAGAACAGATTTCAAAACAGCGGATGAATGGAATATCCAATAATAAAAACTCATATCAAAAATTTCTAGATACCAATAAAATATTTTAAAATAGCAGACACAAAGACCCAGTAATGAAAAATAAGGATACAAAAAAATGTTTTGCTCTGCATACCTGGGAACGTTTGATATCCAGGTGCCCTGAGATTGTTTTGAATAAGTAGGAGGAGGGATGGTTTGCTAGCAACTTTCTCCTCTCTCTCTCTCACACTGGCTCTCAGTCACTCACATATACACATGCTTTTTCTCTCTCACTTATATAGGCTCTTAATTACACATTTACACACATGCTGTCTATCTTTTCAGGCTTACACACAGAGGCTTTCAATCACACACATACATGCTGTCCTTTTCTCTCACACACAGACTCATTCACATGCTTATAAACAAGCTCTCTCTTTCTCTCACTTTCACACATGCTGTCAATCACATACTCACATGCTCCCTCACCTAAACCAGCTCTCAGTCACACACACTCTCTTTCACATGTACAGGCTCTCAATCATTCACATACATGCTATCTCACTCACACATACACAGGATCTCAAACACACATGCTTGCTCATTCACTCACTCTCTCCCCCTCCCCTGAACTAGCGGCAGCAGCAGCCTCCTCCACTTCTAACCCTAAATACAGCAGCAATCTACTTGATTTTCAGCCCTCGCGGAGCAAGGAGTCCCATCAGCAGCGGGGGTTGACGACATTCTTCATTTTTCTCTGAGCGGCGCTGCTCATTCTTCAGACCGCGCCTCTTCTTTTCTTCGGGCCGATGCCAAGGACACTAGCAAGGTCTCTTCTTCCTGCGCACGCACCCGCTGATCACCACTTCCTCTTCTGGGCCGCAGGGGGGGGGCGGGAAGAAGAGAGCATGCCGGTGCCGCTGACTCCTGCCGCGTTCCGCCCGGGCTTTCAGTGTTTTAAACCCTGGTGGAGGACCTATCTTGCTCGGGTAGGGGGAGCAGCTGGGTCAGCCGGGGACCGGGAAGTGTGGCGACACACCTGCATGTGCTTGGCGACACACCGGTTGAGAACCACTGTAATAGAGCAATGATTTACGCTGGCTTCCTGCTTTCTGATGCTGCCCTCCCATAAGAGCTCAGCAGGCATTGTCATTGTGTGAGAATTTCCTCTTTGTTGTCCCTTAAAGCAATCATGGGGAATTTCAAGAGCCTACAGTTCCTAAGATGGGGCCCCTTCCTCCCCCATCTGATATAGGTTACTTAAAAGGAGTGATGTTATTCATCTGCTTCTTGCATTATTACCCTTACCTTTCATATCACTTAAAATGGCAGCACCACTAATGGGCTGTGTGGAGGGGCATGTCTACAATATTGCTGTATTGCTTATCACATTGGTAGATGGGTTGCTTGGGAAGTATCTGGGGCTTGGGGAGAGGAGTGAGTTGCCTCCAGTCCCCAACTTTTGAGCCATCTCATAATATTTCAGCACAAGGCCAACTCCTCCCTTCAATTACATCCCATCCCAGCTCAGCAGGAGGTAGCCTGGTGTGTCTATCTTCCCTTTGTTCCTTGTTAAGTCAGAAAAATGCTGAGGGATTTTGAAGAGCCTGTAAGTCTCTGCATGGTCTTCAAGTATGTAGATATTAATTTATTCACATAGATGTGGCTGAAAGGAGCTATGTTATTTGCTTCTGGCACTCCTCTGCTGCATCCCCACTCCTTACCTATCACCTACAGTGGCAATACCAGCAATGGGAAGTGTGGAAGGGCATATCCACAGCATTGCTGAGCCAAGTGGGTGGACTGGGTATATTGTAATGTTAAACAAAGAAGTTGATTTAGTTGAGTTCCTCACCTGCCTTATTAAATCTGAGGCAAAGTTTAAACTTGATCCCCTGCATCCTTTTTCAAATTATTGGTTTACTAGGGCTGTTAGTGCTCCAGCCCAAGTGGACTGGGTTTACCCTTTGTAAAGTCAATCTATTCTATTCTGGTGAACCATCTGCCCAGGCACTGAGAATCAGAATAATGAACACTAAGTGGGAAATAGGAGATAAGATAGACATTTAAATAACTAAGGTTTTCTTGCACAGGAGGCATGCCTCTTTCAAAGGCAAAGTGGTTCTAAAATGAAGGGTTATGGGATGAAAGGAAATAGACGCAGGAGCATCTAAGAATATATTTGTTTACTGAGGAAATAAGGAATTCATGGAGCAGTCTCCCTGTGGAGGTGGTGGACACTAAAACAGGATCTGAATTCAAGAAAGCATGGGCTAAGGACAGAGGATTTCTGAGGGAGTAGTAGGGATTATAAAGTTGAATAGTGTGGATGGGCTATCTAGAATCTCTAACTAGGCCGTATGTTCCAATGGACCTAGAAGTATGCTATCCATTCCCATGACTCATTGGCCTATGTGTGCAAGGGAGTGATTTGCTACTGCTTAATTTTTATATAGCATTCTCAGATATGCGCAGTGCTGTGCAGATACATCAATGTGGAGGCGGTGCTGCTATGAGAGTAAATGGAAAAGTTATGCAGGTGCTGAATAGATAGGCTGGAGTGGTAGCCCTCCTCCCACTCCCCCAACTCTTTCAAGTTGGTATGAGGGTATTGCCATATTTGTCTCCTTGTCACGGGCACACATAGTTTAGCCCCTCAGATTATTATCCAACAGGATGAAATCTCATAGTGGTGGAGCTTGGGATGTAACCAAAGCTGTCTGGACAGGGCTTGAAGCTTGAGAGCATTATATGCTCCTTCAGCTGTAAGCCTGAAACTTATCCCACATCGTGTAGGAATGTGTTGTACTAAGTAGGGAGGTCAGAGGTGGCACCTATTTTATTTATTTTTAGCCCTCAGGGTACCCATGGGCCACAAAGCCCATGACCAAAAAAAAAAAATGCTAGCAGAAACAGGAGGGCTTCCCTACCAATCTCAGCTCCAGTGTTATCCACAGCAGTGATGTCACTAACATGATGCTGGGGGGAGGGGGGGGCAGGGCTGGTACTACCTTCATGGCCAAACTGTCATGTTAATCACTAGTGTTGTATCCTTGGGGCAGACTGGCTTGGCCATTATAACTGGACTTGCCAAACCAGCATCCTAGATATATTTAAGTCAATTACAACCTGTCATACCACGAGCACTATACAGGAAAAAAAATGTGCCCACCTTGCAGCATCATGCCACTATATTAGTATGCCTTGTGCATAAAAAATGGTTGCCTTCCTGTGTATATGGGCTACTAATTGTTGGCCCCAGATGTAAAATCCTTGTAGCCAACTGTAGCATTATGTTGCTGGTCAGGTATGGCTTTAAATAGATTAATATAAATGACGAAAAGTGCAGACAATTTCATCGATCCAAGCATTTAATGTGTAATCATATGGCAACTCTACTGTTCTATTTCAAATATTATTTCAATACAAAGTGGGGGTCCCCCAACACAGGACCCCGTGTTTCGCACACTGGCTGCGTCGGGAGGGACACCGTTGAATCAAGTGTTCTGCAACAAAAATATATAAACAGTTTCAAAACAGGATCCGTAAAAATAGAGGGTAGGGCCAACAAACAAAAGATTCTTATATAATATTTTTTACAATTGGACAGAGCATACCTTATCGCTGTGCAGATACCAAGTTATAGGGAGTACATTGCGGATACATTGCAAGCAGAATTTAAACGCTATAGACGTCTTTTGGCGCGAATGGATGCGACCAATCACAGTGTAGGAACAGCTAGCCAATCAGAGAATGGCAGGTAAGTCACAGCGCGGCAAAAAACTCTCAAGTGAAGTAACTCCACTCAAGCTCACCGTATTCAGGGAATAGATTCATTTCTGTTCCCTCTTAATTAAAATGTCAGAGAAATTGCCTCCCCGCACCAGGGGATGTACCACTTCTAAAACAAAAAACTTTAAGTCCGTTATTGCATGGGAGGATTGAACCCAATGTTCTACCAAAGGCACATTCTCCTTCAAATTATTAATATTGGACCTGTGTTCAATAATATGTGTTTTCACTTTTCTTAGCGTCTTCCCCACATATAATTTATTACAGGGACAACTAATAATGTATAACACCCCAGCAGAATTGCAATCAGAGAAATTATGTAGAGTCAAAGGTCTTTGTATATTTGGATGATCAAAAATAGAAATGACCATAGTTAAGGAACATACTGAACAATGGCCACACGGTCTGTGACCACCTCCAGCAGTAGAAATTACAGGGGTATGAACCGTATGGACCAACATATCTTTAAGATTCCTCCCCCTCCGATATGTAAACCTAAGAGAAGAGTGAAAAAGCCGGTTCAAAGACAGTGCCTCCCAATGTTTACGGATAATATTGGAAACATCCTTGCTCCTGATAGAAAAAGGGAGAATACAATTTACTGAATCATCTTCACTAGGATTCTTAGGTAAAAACAAAAGGTCCCGATTCACAAACAGTGCTCGCTTATATGCTCGTTTCAAAACCCTCCGGGGGTACCCCCTCAGAGCGAACCATGTCATCATCTGCTTAGCTTGGGCTACGTACTCATCCTTTATAGAACATAGATGACGCAACCTAAGGAACTGACCTATGGGAATATTCTGCTTAAGAAACCGGAGATGACAACTGTCAAAATTTAAAAGTGTGTGTTTCTGTCAGTGCTTTTACGATAAATGGTGGTGTGAAAGCTATTATTCTCTATAGAAATCAAAATATCAAGAAAAGGGATACGAGTAGGATGAATGTCAAAATTAAATTGTAGGTTAACATCACAACTGTTAAGCCAATCCAAAAAAACAAAAAACTGTATATCGCTACCTAGCCAAATCAAAAATATATCATCAATATATCTTAACCATACTGGTAGAAACTGAAACCATTCGGACGGATAGACATACTTCTCTTCAAACATTGCGACATAAAGACAGGCGAGGCTAGGGGCCATCGAAGCTCCCATAGCAATGCCTTTGATCTGCTGATAAAATTGAGAGCCAGATACAAATTAATTCTGTGTCAAAGCTAGACGAGCCAAACTCGATAGAAAATCTGTTGGGACTCTTACATGGCCAGATCTTAGATTCAAGGTATCTCCAATCACCTCTAAAGCCTCCTCTTGGGGAATATTCGAAAACAATGAAACTATATCTAAAGTCACTAGAAAACAGTCATTCAGTACTGAAAGTTCCTGTAAAATTGAAATTAGGTGCGAGGAGTCTGACATATGATTTAATCTTAGGAACAAAAGGTCTTAGAAAAATATCAATAAATTTAGATAATGGTTCCAAAATAGACCCAATTCCAGATACTATAGGACATCCTGGAGGATTTATTAAAGATTTATGGATTTTCAGGAGTACATAAAAAACAGGAGTAACCGGATATTCAGTTATTAAAAATGAAACTTCCCGGGTAGTAATAAATTTGCGATCCAGTGCTTCCTGAACAAGATCTTTAATCGCAGACTTCAGTGTAATCGGTGGGGTCCACTGATAGTTGAAGGTAGAAAATAGTGTCACCTAACTGGCGAGAAATTTCAGCCTCATAATCAGATCTATACAAAATAACAATGCCCCCATCCTTATCCGCGGGTTTTGTGACAATGCTGTGATCTTCTGCTAATGATCTGATGGCCAGCCGTTCATCTTTTGACAGATTAAAGAAAATATAATTCTGGGAAACACTCAAATCCTTCAAATCAAAACGAAAAAGTCTCTCAAATGCAACCAACAACGGATCTACAGGGGGAGAAGGAATCCATCTGGATTTAGTATAAACTAAAGATCCATCATGTGAGCAGGGAGCCTCAGCAAAAAATTATTTTAACTTCAATGTACGAAAGAAACGGTACAAATGAATCTGAACATTGAAATCATCATATTTTATAGAAGGTACAAAAGAAAGACCTCTTGCAAGAATCTTCTCTTCAGGAATCAATAATGGACAAGAAGATAAGTTAAAGACCGCTTCACTCACATCTGTTGCTGCTGCCACGGATCTGGTCATTTAGAGCCAAATAGGTTGAATGACTTCAGACCTGCCTTTTGTGCCCTGCTCTTAAAATAATTGCAAATCTCTCCCGTTACAACTGTCGGCGTAATCACAGCTGCCATCAGGAACATACACATAGAATTTCTAATCAAGATGATCTGACATGTCAGGTTATAAATATCAGATGGGTTTGCAGCACAAACTGTTGGCACTTTACTTCAATTCCTTAATCTATTAATTAATTTTTTCCTTTGTGAGTGTTTTCTATTTCAGGTCCTGACACAGGAGTGTGTGCAGCAGTCTACTCGTCTTTACTACTGGAGTCGAAGAGCCAATCAGCTCAGGACATTTGGGTGAGCAGTTGTCTGGTGAAATTAGAGGCATCCGCATCGGCCCTGTTAGTGATCATGTGCAAAGCATAATAAGAACATAAGAACATGCCATATTGGGTCAGACCAAGGGTTCATCAAGCCCAGCACTCTGTTTCCAACAGTGGCCAATCCAAGTCACAAGTACCCAAACATTAGATGGTTCACAAGCTACTACTGCTTATTAGTTACCAACAAGCAGTTTATGGATTTATCCTCTAGGAACTTACTGGTTGGCATGGATGCTGGGTCCAGCCCTTCTTCAGAAGGTAATCCACAGTATGGGAGGGGCTCTACACCAAGGAAGGACCACCAGAAAATGAAAGGCTTGACCCTTTGGTGCAATTTGTGGTCATAAGAACATAAGAAAATGCCATACTGGGTCAGACCAAGGGTCCATCAAGCCCAGCATCCTGTTTCCAACAGTGGCCAATCCAGGGTCCATCAAGCCCAGCATCCTGTTTCCAACAGTGGCCAATCCAGGCCATAAGAACCTGGCAAGTACCCATGGCACAAAAGGTTTTTGCCATCACATGGCAAATGCCCTCCACCCCCAGTGAAGTGGCATCTTGTTAGCATGTATGGTCATGACCTGCACATTGAGGCAGTAGCTCAAGTTTTAATGGTTGTGCTGCTGACCAGTGCTGTAGAAGGAGTTCAATCCCATTAACCTAGGTTATATAGCCAGCTGCTATGATCTTTCATGAGTTCTGATCGCCGGTTGGGAGGAGGAAAAGGGCAATGGCGAGGCAACAAGGTTTAATTAGATCTCCTTGATAAAACATTTTCATTATCTCATGACTTGGGTCAATATGCTTAGGCAGGTATAGTACACAGAGCTCACATTGTGTTCTGGAATGGACATCCCTTACACGGAACTATTCTGACCCAATGGCATACACTTGTATAAGATTGAGTCAAGACTTGATGATGCATTGGTTTAGACCACTGGCATCTGCCCAACTACATGGGCAAGATCTGCCTGTAGAAGGGACAAATGATTACGAAAATTGCCTGAGTCTACCTAATTTGATTGTATTGCCTATATAATTGCCTCTTTTGACTTTGCCTGTATAACCACGCTTAACTTGCCTGCCTCTTATGATATTGCTTGTTTAACTACAATAACTTGCCTCTACACAACCTGCCTCTTATGACATTGCCTCTTATGATATTGCTTGTTTAACTACAATAACTTGCCCCCACACAACCCCCAATCCCACCAGAATCTACACCTCCTCCCCATTCTCAGAAACCAGATATTACACCCGCCTTACCCACAACACACCACCCCGTTGCCTGCATTCCACCCACAGCTTTCCCTCCCTACCATAGGAAAGCCCCTATTATCATTAAGTCTCTCTAAACATAGACCCACGTAGCATATGACCCACTTTCCTATTCCCCTAGCGAAAAACCTTAACCATCCTCGTATCCACCCGTCACCCCATACTAACCCTCCCCCTGCAGTGAATCAACACCCACATTACATACAACAACAAACAAGAGCAAAACCCCACACTCTTTACAATAATGAGTCCACAACCTATTCCCACCATAAAACACTTCTACACCCCCCACAAAATGACCAGTCACAAATACATGACACAACAACACAGATCAATCATCCCCATTATAGCTTCCCCCTTCACACAACTCCTGGGCATGCTATCATTTTCCATTCTACTACTCAATGCTCAATCCATTCTAAAAAAGACCATTCTACTAAAGGACATCCTCACAGACGAAGCCCCTGACATATGCGCCATCACGGAATCCTGGTTAAAGGATACCGACTCCCCCTTAATTAACCAACTGTCCTCAGATACATACAGCCTATTTTCCATTCCTAGAAGCAAAAAAAAAAGGAGGTGGACTACTCCTGGCTGCCAAAAAGAACTTCAACCTCACACTCCAAAATATTACACCACCCCCCAAACTGGAAATCAGCACATTCAGATCTGATTCCCTCCAACTCTGCTTAATCTATGCCCCCCCTGGCCTTCTCGAAAAAAATCCCTCCCCACTCATAGAATACATCTCTAAACACATAAACAACACCAAGCCTGCCATAATTCTGGGAGACATGAATATTCACGTAGACCGCAACCCCCTCTCTCCTTCTTGTGAAGCTATCTTGACAGCTTTGACAGCACTTGGTTTCAAACAAAATGTCTCAGAACCCACACACAAGGCTGGGCATACACTCGACCTCATCTTTACCAACTCCTCAATCCAAACTGACCAACCCAGATGTACACCCATCCCCTGGTCAGACCACTTCCGAATAGACACACACTGCACAATCAAATACACCCCCCCCCCCTTCGCAACCCAAAAAAACAATAACATTTCGCAAAAAAGGCAAGACCGAAGACATCCTTGAGGCCCTCTCAAAAGAACTCCCCAACATAGACCTCACTGACGCAAACACAGCCACAGCTTCATGGTTTCAAATCAC
Source organism: Rhinatrema bivittatum (assembly GCF_901001135.1). Taxonomy (NCBI): domain Eukaryota; kingdom Metazoa; phylum Chordata; class Amphibia; order Gymnophiona; family Rhinatrematidae; genus Rhinatrema; species Rhinatrema bivittatum. The sequence continues at coordinate 169,366,783 of NC_042616.1, read as the reverse complement.
CGCAGACATAGCAGATAGACTCTGCCCATCCCACACCAAAGAAATCAATCCAAACAAAAATAATAAAAAACCATGGTATACAAATGAACTTAAAACCATGAAACTCGACCTTCGTAAAATTGAAAAATCTTGGCGGAGGAACCAAATACCCACCATCCTAGCACAGTTTCGCGCCCTTCTACACACCTACAGAAAAGCCACTGAAAAAGCAAAAAAAGACTTCTATGCCGCAAGAATCTACCAGTTCCAGTTCAACCCACAAGCCCTCTTCCAGTACGTAACCAGCCTTATCACAGCACCAGACAGACACAACCTTGACCACGACGATGAAACAAAATGTGAAAAATTAGCATCATACTTCAACACTAAGGTACAGACCATTATGGCTCGTTTCTCACCTCACCCCAATCTCCCGATCTCAACATCTCCCAGCAATACAACTCCCAGCAATAATCCAAATGACCAATACAATCCCATTACACCCATTCAAACCTCAAACACCACCCTCACAAATTTCGAAAACACATCCACACTAGAAATTGAAAATACTATCAAAAAACTCAGACCCGCCTATCATCCATCAGACAATCTGCCCACTATAACACTAATCTCAAACCCTACTTCAATTGCCAAACACATCGCAAATGTCCTGAACAAATCTATCTCACTGGGCCAAGTCCCTACAGAACTTAAGCAAGCCATTATAAAACCCATCCTCAAAAAACCAGACTTAGACACCACTGATCCAGCCAACTATCGCCCAGTGTCAAACCTCCCGTTCCTTTCCAAAATACTCGAAAAAATAATTAATAAACAACTTACAGAATACATAGAAGACCACAATATTCTCTCATCTTCCCAGTTTGGTTTCCGTAAACACCACAGCACAGAAACCCTACTTATCTCCCTTTCGGAAACTATACTCAAAGCCCTGGACAAAGGTCAGCCCCATATACTCGCACTTCTAGATATATCGGCGGCATTCGACACAGTTAATCACAACATACTCATTAAGCGCCTCAAGGAAATTGGCATCACAGACAACGCCCTTCTCTGGTTGCAGTCTTACCTACATGACAGGAGCTATAGAGTAAAAATCGGCCGCAATGAATCCAAACCAGTCAAGCTATCACAAGGAGTTCCTCAAGGCTCATCCCTCTCCTCTACCCTTTTTAACATCTACCTCATACCCCTCTGCATACTGCTCTCCAAACTGGGCATCCAACACTTCATATATGCAGACGACGTACAGATACTCATACCTATAACAGACTCTATCACTAACGCAATGAAAACTTGGAAATCTGCCTTGTCTGAAATAAACAAATTACTCACCGACAACTTCCTAGCACTCAACACCAACAAAACCGAACTACTCATCCTCTCTCCCCCCAGCATTCCCACACTCAGCCTTTCTTCCCCCTCCCCACCAGACTGCCCTCCCACACAATTCGTCCGCAGCCTAGGCATATGGATAGACAACCACTTTAACCTCAAAAAATTCATATCTAACACCATAAAGAGCGGATTCTTCAAACTCCACACCTTGAAGAGAATCAAACCACTCCTACACACTGCTGACTTCCGAACAGTACTGCAGGCCATGATCCTTTCCAAACTGGACTACTGCAACGCCATCCTACTAGGTCTCCCAAAAAAACACCCTTCAACCGTTACAGCTCCTACAGAATGCTGCTGCCCGCATCCTCACAAATACTCACCGTCATGACCACATCACCCCAGTTCTTCAATCCCTACACTGGCTCCCAGTAAACTCCAGGATAATCTATAAATCCCTTACCCTCATACACAAAGCCATTCACAACCAAAACATGCACTGGTTCCCTGAACATCTCCACATCCACAACACAACCAGACCTACTAGAAAACAGCATCAAGCCAAACTCCTGACACCCTCCCCCAAAGTCATCAAACATGCCTCAATCAGAGAAAGATCATTCATTATAGCAGGCACATCCCAATGGAACAAAATGCCACCCCACCTACGCCAGGAACCTTGCCATAAAAAATTCAAACAGAATCTGAAAACCTGGCTCTTCAAACTAGCATACCCCGACTAAAGATACGACCCTCGACTGACATGCCCCTCCTGAACTTAACAACCATTACCCCCCTCTTCCCCCCCACATCACTGTACCCCCCCACCCTCCTCCTCCTCCCAACCCAACACCCCCATCCTCCTTCTCCCCTCCAATACCATATACCTGACACCTTTGTGAATAGTTAAAGACCTGACACCTTGTGAATAGCTGTAAATCTAAATAATGTTTACCTATGTTTATCTACTCTAAATTATTGTAAAGCCTGTTGCTACGTTACCTATGTTTTTCTACTCTAAATTATTGTAAAGCCCGTTGCTACGTTACGTTACACTGTGAACCGGGGTGATGTTTTTAACGTGCCCCGGTATATAAAAAACTCTTAAATAAATAAATAAATAAATAAATCAATCTATGTTTCAAGCAGGGTAAATGTAATTTCAGCAAGGTCATAAGCTTGGTATTTGGGGCCCCAGGCAAACTCTGATCCAGGTCATGTAGCGGGATACCCTAGCCCCGGGGAGGGGAGGTGGCTAAAGTTGAGCTGTGTAATCTGCAATAAAGCTGGGATCGTCTGAAGCCTGGACTCTAGGCTCCTGTGTGGTGTCAGACTGGTGACCCAAGATTCAGCTGTGTCACAGGCCCTGAGGGGCTGACGGTCTTGCTTGCAAGGGGCAGGCTGTCCAGAAGGCCTGGATGAACTTCTTCTAACTAGAGGACTCCTGGTCCCAGGTGGGCTGCCAGCTTTGACTACATGGAGTGGGCTGGTCGACCAACCAGATATATTTGTAGCTATATGTTAACAGGGACTCTGGTACATAGGTTAGACTCCCTTGTTGGGGTTCATGAATAAAGCTGCAGCCTTTATTATTCCACTCAATGGTCTGAGTGTTCACTGAATTGAGTATTCTCCAAATGCATGCAGGCCTGGATATGCCATGGGTACCATGGTTATTTTAATTAAAACATTTATTGTCCACTTAGCATCTCATGCTAAGCGGATTATAAAACCATTCCAATAAAACATTAATAAAAAAAAGCACATTAAATATAATTTGAAATAATTACATACTCCTGCCTATTAAAACAATCCTTTACTATTAACTTCCAAAAGCCTCTCTGAATAGAAATTTTTTAAATTCTTACGAAAGATGTAAGATCATCTAGTCTCCTTTAAATTAGCTGTTTTTAGTGTGGGAACTAATAGACCTTTATCCTGAGAATGGAGATTTTGAGAAGGAATATAATAAGACAATTATGGTAAACAGAATCAATTCAAAAAACCTTCGCCTACTGGGAGAATTGTCTTCAACCAATTAAACAACTACTCTCCAGCCTGAACCTGATTCTAAACTCCAGCAAAACAGAGTTGCTACTTATTTCACACAACCTGAACACCCACCCACCTAGCCTGGCACAAACCACATCTTTAAACATGGAGCTCTCCGCTGACGTCAGGAATCTAGGAGCTTGGCTTGACAACCAACTTAACCTAAAAAAATTCGTAAACACAACCACCAGGGATTGCTTCTTTAAACTACAGGTCCTAAAGAAACTTGATTACTGCAACTCAATCTTACTTGGCCTCCCCTCCAACAGCATCAAACCCCTACAGATGGTACAAAATGCCGCAGCCAGAATCCTTACTAACACTAATAGAAGAGACCATATTACCCCCATCTTGAGCAACCTCCACTGGCTACCCAAACAGAGAATCCTATATAAAACCTTAACCATCATTCATAAAGCAATTCATAACGTCGCACCTATATCTCTACAAACTCAACTTCGTCCACACTTATCTTCCAGACCCATCAGAAGCGCCTACAAAGGCACATTAGTCGCAACTTCTGCCAAATCAACACTAAGAAAAAGAGCACTCTCCACGGCGGGACCTCACCAATGGAACGCGCTCCCACCAGACCTACGACTCGAATCAAATCTAACAGAGTTCAAAAAAAGGTTAAAAACCTGGCTCTTCAGGCAAGCGTTCCAACTCCCAGAGTGTAACTAGGCACCTCCTCCTGACTTTCAGATCCAACCATTGCAGGGTGTCACTAACACCTTGACACTTAATTTCATACCTGTACTTGCTTAATCACATGTCTATTTAACAGTCATCATGCACCTTTATATAACCACTTACTGCAGACCATAAACGCTACTAAAGCTCCTTGTAAAAAAGGTGAACACACACGTACTATTCAAAACACGAATAAGGTTATTTGTCATTTGTTAAATATTTATAGTTACTTGCAATGTTCCTTGTAATAATGTAATAATGTTCAATGGTTGATTGTTACTGTTCAATGTTCTATGTAAAAAACCCCGGTCTAACCTCCCAGACCAGGGCAACCTTTTCGTTACTTGTAAACCGGATTGATTTGTATTGCATACAGGAATTCCGGTATATAAAAATTAAAAATAAATAAATAAATAACAAGCAGGACCCTCCATCTTTAAAGATTTAAAAATCCAAACTACAATGTTTAATTTTATCCACTAGACCACAGGAAGCTAGTGTAACTGGCATAATAGAGGAATAACATTTTCAGGGTTGGCCTTGTAAAATTAAACAAGCTGCGGAATTCTGTAACACTCGTCTTCCTAATTCCCATTTTTAAGCACTACCTGCATATAAAGCATTACAATAATCTAAGGTGGGTAAGACAAAAGATTGCACTATAGTCTGAAAATCATTACAACCCAGGATGTACCTTAAATGGTGTAAGGTTTGTCATTTATGATAAGCTGGTCTTAACACAGAGTCTAATGGGTTGAAATGTTAACTGCGAATCAATTAAAAGTCAAATTTCCTACAACTGTCTTAAACTGAATCAAAGTATCATTTACTTTCAAAAAGCAACTGTCAGTTACAGAAAGATCTAGCATTACAGGAGACAGAAAGCACTTCTGTTTTTGCTAAATTTAAAAATAAGTTATTAATCTGCATCCAGAAATCAACAGTGGCAAGAAATTAGAAATATGACATAGCACAGCAGCTGCAAGATTACTGAAACATAGAAATGATGGCAGAAAGGGACCAAATGGTCCATCCAGTCTGCCCAGCAAACTTATGGTAGTATCTACTGCGCCATGTAGGTTACCCCAGGCTTATCAGTTTCCCACATTGTAAAAGTCAGGGCCTCCGTTGGATACTATTTGAATCCAATTTCCCACTATGCCTTGCTGTTGAAGCAGAGAGCAATGTGAGTTGCATCAAAATATCAGTCTTATTGGTTAAGGGTATTAACTGCTGCATCAGCAAGTTACCCCCATACTTGTTTCCCCAGACTTTAAAAGTTGGGGGTCTTACTGGTCGCTGTATGAATCCCAATTCCCTTTTCCCCCTGCCACTAAAGTAGACAGCAATGATGGAGTTGCATCAACAGTATCAAGGCTTATTGGTTAAGGGTAGTAACCACCGCACCAGCAAGTTACTCCATGCACTCTTTTCTTCATTTCCATCCTTTAGCGATCCACAGTATTTGTCCCATACCCTTTTGAATTCTTTCACTGCTTTGGTATTCACCACCTCCTCCGGCAGGACATTCCAGGTATCCACCACCCTCTCGTGAAGAAATATTTTCTGACGTTGGTTCTGAGACGTCCTCCCTGCAGTTTCACTTCATGATCCCTAGTTCAGCTGATTTCTTTCCAATGGAAAATGTTTGACATTTGTACATCATTAAACCCTTTCAGATATCTGAAGGTCTGTATCATGTCACCAATGCACTTCCTCTCTTCCAGGGTATACATATTCATATCCTTCAGTCTTTCCTCATAGGTTTTCTGATACTGACCCGACACCATTTGGTAGCCCTTCTCGGATTGCCTCTATCCTGTCTCCCTTTTGAGATAAGAGCTCCAGAACTAAATAAAGTACTCCAGGTGAGGTCTCACCAAGGACCTGTACAAGGCATCACTACTTCCATTTTCTTATGGGTTATTCCTCTCTCTACAAAGCCCAGCATTCTTCTGGCTTTAGCTATCGACTTGTCACATTGCTTCGCCATCTTCAGATTGCCAGAGACTATCATCCCAAGATCCTGCTCTTGGTCCATGCACATCAGCCTTCCCCCTCCCCTCATTCACATACGGCTCTTTTGGATAACCGCATCCCAGACACATAACTCTGCACTTCTTTGAATCCCAGCTGCCAAATCTTTGACCCCTCTTCAAGCTTTTGTAAATCACTTTCCATTCTTTCTACTCCTTCAGGTGTGTCCAACTCTGTTGCAGATCTTGGTATCACCTGCAAATAGGCAAACTTTACCTTCTATTCTTTCCGCAATGTCGCTCACAAAGATATTGAATAGAACTGGTACCAATACCGATCCCTGTGGCACTCCACTTAACACAGCTCTCTTCAGAGCAGGTGCCATTTACCATTACACATTGTCTCCTATCAGTCAACCAGTTTGTAATCCATGCCACCACCTTGGTGCTCATTCCGAAGCTTATTTTGTTCACAAGCCTCCTATGTGGGACGGTAACAAAAGCTTTGCCGAAATCTAAGTAGATGACGTTGAGTGCTCTTCCTCAATTCAATTCTCTAGTCTCCCAATCAAAAAAAATCAGATTTGTCTGACAGGACCTTTCCTCTGGTGAATCCATGCTGCCTTGGGTTCAACAACTCACTGGATTGTAGATAGTTCAGTAACCTTTCTTTCAGCAACATCTCCATTAATTTCCCCACCATCGAGGTGAGGCTAACTGGCCTGTAGTTTCCAGCCTTCTCTTTTCTACCACTCTTATGAAACAGGACCACAACTGCTCTTCTCCAATCAGTGGCACCACTCCCATTTCCAGGGATCTATTGAACAGATCATTTAGCGCAGTGGTCCCCAACCCTGTCCAGGGGGCCCACCAGCCAGTTGGGTTTTCAGGATATCCACAATGAATATGCATGAGAGAAAGCTTGCATGCACTGCCTCCATAACATGCACATTTTCTTTCATGCATATTCACACTGTGGATATCCTGAAAATCCAACTGGCTGTTGGGCCCACAGGACAGGGTTGGGGACCACTGTTTTAGTGGATCTGCCAGGACATCTGAGTTCTTGTAGTATCCTGGGATGTATCTCAACCGGCAAACTTAGAAAAGGTACTGAAAAGGGTGACCAAAATGATAAAAGGGATGGCATGAATCCCCTTTGAAGAAATGCTAGATGTTGTAAAGAACAAATGTAAGAACCCTTTGCAGGATATATACCTTTATTTCTATTACATTTTATCTTTCTAAACTTAAAAAAAATTAATGCTTTTCAGAGAGACAGATAATTAACTTCTGCCTATAGATAGATGTATACTGTGAGACAAGAACACAAACACCCAGAACCATTTCCTACCAGCTCAGAAGTTAGAAACAAAGGCAGGAAATTGAAGAGGAAGAGTAGAATGGGTCAGTAAGATGAATGAGTTGAACTGCTTCAGATATCACTCAAAATTATATTATAGCAAGGTATGATTTTCCAGTATGAAGCAGACAGACTTCTGAGATCTGTATAAGATTTCAGCACAGCTCTAGAAGACATCCAAACAAGAACTTGCAGATATAAAATCAGGAAAGTACTGTGGACATTTTGTTAAACAGACCATTATTCCAATTAAGGTTTTACATGGACAGCTTAGCCATCCAATGAGATTTTAAATGAGCTCTAGCCATTGGTAACAATTTGCTGGCATTGCAGTGTGTCTCTCTGATTGTCAGAAGACTCATAAGATATCCGGAAGGCCAATAATTGGTCTACTTATAATCCAGATACAGGTGGTGACAAGCTAAATTCCTCCTACAATAACTGCATGCAAAATCATCAGTATAAAAGACTAAACCAAGATCGCAATGGACAATAGGAATGCTAGGAACATATGATATCGCAGAGTCCTGGCAACACAGCAGCATGACCTGCTAAAGACTTCGATTTGGCCAGACTTCTGAAGCAGGTAAACTTATTTATTTATTTCGGATCTTTTATATACCAAAGTATAGCAATCTGCCTTCACTCCGGTTTACATGTAAAACAACTTAATACATAGAGTTAACATTGGAACATTGTGAAAAACATTACATGAACAAATTTACATGTGAATGAGAGATTTCTTAAAGGAAAGCAAATATTGCTTACCTGTAACACGTGTTCTCACAGGACAGCAGGATGTTAGTCCTCACATATGGGTGACTTCACAGGATGGAGCCCAATCACGGAACACTTTTATCAAAGTTTCTAGAACTTTGACTGGCCCCTACTGGGCATGCCCAGCATGGCACTAACCCTGCAGCCAGCAGGGGTCCCCCTTCAGTCTTGTTTTGAAAGCTACAGGTAGTGTCGAAAAATAAAATAAAAATGAACCCAACACCGCGGGGCGGCGGGCGGGTTTCGTGAGGACTAACATCCTGCTGTCCTGTGAGAACACCTGTTACAGGTAAGCAACATTTGCTTTCTCACAGGACAAGCAGGATGGTAGTCCTCACATATGGGCGAGTACCGAGCTGAGGATGTCTGAACATGCACCAAATGTACCCAACGGCGTGCAACAGGCACAACAACTGGGGTGGAATTTGGCAGAGGGCATCCTGAACCCCACCGGGCAGGCGGAAGGGTGTTGGTACATCAGGTTGGAAAAAGGTTACAGAGGACAGATTGGCTGAAGATGGAATCCTGTCTTCCGGCTTTGTCCAAGCAATAGTGGGCTGCGAAAGTATGGAGTGATCTCCAGGTAGCAGCTCTGCAAATGTCAGGAAGTGGCACCGATCGTAGATGTGCTACTGAAGTCACCATGGCCCTCACAGAGTGTGCTTTAACACGGTCTTGGAAAGGAATGCCTGCTTGCTGATAGCAAAAAGATACGCAATCCGCCAACCAGGAGGAAAGAGCCTGCTTACCCACAGGTTGCCCTAATTTGTTTGGATGGAAAGAGACTAACAACTGAGTGCTCTTCCTGTGGGCAACTGTACGGTCTAGATAGAAGGCTAGAGCACGTTTACACTCAAGGGTATGCAGAGTCTATTCCCCTGGGTTGGAGTGAGGCCTGGGAAAGAAGATAGGTAGTATGATGGATTGATTAATGTGAAACTCCGAAACTACCTTGGGCAAAAACTTAGGGTGAGTGCGGAGTACCGCCCGGTCTTGCAGGAGTTTAGTGTAAGGCGGATAGGTGACGAGGGCCTGTAACTCACTAACCCTGCAAGCAGAAGTGATAGCTAAAAGGAATAACACTTTCCATGTGAGATATTTAAGGTCACAGGAGTGGAGAGGTTCGAAAGGTGGTTTCATGAGCCGACCGAGAACCAGATTAAGGTCCCAAGAAGGGGCCGGAGGACATAAAGGTGGCTTGATATGGAGCAAGCCTTTAAGAAATCGTGTTACGAGGGGTTGTACCGAAATAGGGACATCCCCGATTCCTTTATGGAAGGTGGCTACCGCGCTGACATGCATTCTAATGGAAGAGGTCTTTAGACCGGATTCTGATAAATGCCAGAGATAGTCCAAGAATTTTGGGATTGGACAGGAAAAGGGATCAAGGGACTGGGAAGTGCACCACAATGTGTACCTTTTCCATTTATAGGAATAAGATTTTCTTGTGGAAGGCTTCCGTGAAGCAATCAGGACACGAGAAACTGATTCGGAAAGGTTAAGAGGTTGAAGGATTAACCTTTCAACATCCATGCCGTCAGGGACAAGGCTTGAAGACTGGGATGGAGTAGGCATCCGTCGTTTTGAGTGATCAGATGCGGGTCCGTTCCCAAGGGAATGTGCCTGCGGATGAAGAGATCCTGGAGTATGAGAAACCACACTTGGCGCGGCCAGTGAGGTGCTATCAGGATCATGGTTCCTTTGTCCTGACTTAGCTTCACAAGAGTCTTCGAGAGAAGAGGAAGTGGAGGGAATGCATAAAGCAGACCGGTTGCCCACGTGAGGGAGAATGCATCTCTGGGCCGAGAGTGCTTGCTCCGAATTAGGGAGCAGTAATTGTCCACTTTGTGGTTCTGAGGGGACGCAAAGAGGTCTATTTGGGGATAACCCCATTGCTGGAAGAGATAGATCACTACCGAGGGGTTGAGAGACCACTCGTGCGGTTGGAAGACACGGCTCAGTTTATCTGCCAAGACATTGTTCACTCCTGGCAAGTTGGTGGCTCTGAGGTACATCGAGCGGGAGAGCGCTTCCGTCCAAATCTGCGCAGCTTCCTGACACAGAAGGAAGGAGCCTGTGCCACCTTGCTTGTTGTTGTACCACATGGCCACCTGGTTGTCCGTCTGAATCAGGATTACGTGATTTGATAGGCAATCCTGAAAAGCTCTGAGAGCATATCGCATCGCTCGAAGTTCCAGAAAATTTATCTGGTGTTTGGCTTCCTCTGGAGATCAAGATCCTTGCGTCTGTAGATTGTTTGCATGAGCTCCCCAACCGATGTTGGAAGCGTCGATGGTGAGAATGATTTGAGGATCTGGTAGGTGAAAAGGCAGTCCCTGGAGGAGATTGGTGTGATCTTTCCACCAGGCGAGAGATAGACGGAGTGCGTCAGTGATGTAAACAATGGTTAACAGAGGCTGAGTGGCTTGAATCCATTGTGACCTCAGAATCCAATGCATGACTCTCATGGCCAGGTGGGCCATTGGTGTCACATAGACTGAGGACGCCATGTGTCCCAGCAGGACGAGGAATTGGCGAGCTGTTGTTGTGTGTTGAGACTGCAACTGGTGAGCTAGAGACACAAGGGTTTGAACTCGCTGTTGAGGAAGAAAGGCTTTTGCCTGTAAGGTGTCCAAGTCTGCCCCAATGAAAGATAAGGTTTGAGATGGGAGTAAATAGGATTTCTCGTAATTGATGAGAAATCCTAGAGATATTAGAGTGTGAATGGTCAGGTTCAGGGAGGACTGAGCAACTTGCTGGGTTGGGGCCCTGATCAGCCAGTCGTCCAGATAGGGGTAGACATGGACACCTTCCTTCCTGAAAAAGGCTGCGACAACTACGAGGCATTTGGTGAAAACTCGTGGTGCCGATGCTAGGCCGAAAGGGAGCACTCGATATTGGTAGTGCTTTTGGCCTACTAAAAAGCGGAGATACTTGCAATGAGCCAGAGCTATCGCAATGTGGGTGTAAGCGTCTCGGAGGTTTAGAGAACAGAGCCAGTCTCCTCTTTGTAGCAGAGGTAGAAGAGAGCCTAAGGTTACCATCTTGAACTTCTCTCTTTGAAGGTACTTGTTGAGGGCTTGTAAGTCCAGAATTGGACGAAGTCCTCCTGACTTTTTTGGAATCAGGAAGTACCGGGAATATAATCCTAGGCCTTGTTGTGAAAGAGGCACAGGTTCTATTGCGTTTGACTGGAGAAGGAGAGAAACCTCTTGCTCCAGAAGGACAGAGTGGCCGGTTAGTCCCCATGTTTGTAGAGGTGGGGAGTCCGGAGGAAGAGTTAAGAAGTTTAGGTAGTAACCCTGAACAATGATTGCTAGCACCCATTGGTTGGTTGTGACTGAGTGCCACTTTTTGTGAAAGTGACCTAATCGACCTCCCACTGGTATGCTTTGTAGAGGGATCTGGCTTCCGCTCTCCAAGTGGAAGTCAAAAACTCGAAGCAGGCCCTGGCTGGGGAGCTGCTTGCGGTTTTTGTTTTTGAGGCTGGCGAGGCTGAGATTTTTGATAAGGCCTCAGTCTGGATCTTGTTGGTGGGGGATAATATTTCCGTGTACGGAAGAATGATTTCTTAGAGTCCTTCTTGAAGGGCTGTTTAGAAGGGAAATCAGAAGGTATCGATGAGAGCTGTTTGAGGGTCTCATGATGGCCCTTTAATTCAGCAACTATTTGTTGAATTTGTTCTCCAAATAGATTATCCTCTAGGCAGGGCAGGTCAGAAAGTCTGTCTTGAACTTCTGGGCGAAGATCAGAAGACTTGAGCCAGGCCCAGCGCCTTGCCGAAATGGCAGCTGCAGACACTCTAGTGGAAGTGTAAAAAATATCATAAGCTGTTCTAATTTCATGTTTTCCTGCTTCAAAGCCCTTAGTTATAAGGGTTTGAAGATGCTGTTGGAATTGTTCGGGCAGGGTTTCAGAGAAATCTTGTATTTGCTTGAAAATGACCCTATTGTATTGGGTCATGTACAGCTGATAAGAAGCTATTCTGGAGATAAGCATGGCCCCTTGGTATACTCGTCGACCAATATTATCTAAGAACTTGTGTTCTTTGATAGGAGGTATAGATGAGTATGGCTTCGTTCTTTTTGCTTTCTTTTGGGCTGATTCAACCACTACTGAGTGGTGGTCAAGCTGAGGTTTGCGAAAGCCAGGTGCTGACTGTACGAGATAAGTAGTGTCAGCTTTTTTATGTACTGGAACAATGGATCCAGGATTCTCCCAATTATTTTTTAGAAGGTCAAGAAAAACCTGATGAATTGGAATGGAAGTGATCACTTTAGGGGCATCCATGAATTGGAGAAGCTCCATCATCTGGTGCCTGTCATCTTGCTCCGTCTGAAGCTGAAAAGGGACCAATTCCGACATTGCCTTCACAAAATTGATGAAAGAGAGGTCCTCTGGAGGAGAACGCTTTCTACTTTCAGTAGGAGAGGGTGGTGAAGGTAAATCATTGGTGTCTGTGGACGTATCATCCCCCCAGGTGTTATAAGGATCAGCGGGCTGACCTGTAGGACCAGGAGGGGGTTGGATACCCAAAGGTCCCGGCTGAGGCTCTGAGAAAGTCGAAGGAATCACTGGGGGCACCGAGAATGCCCTGGTGGGCATCGGTGCCGGCATCGAAGGTATCGATGGCGCCGATGTGCGTATCACCCCCGATGAATAGATCGGTGGCGAGGGACGACACGGCATCGATGGTTGAGGCACAACTCCCGAAGGAAGAATACGGAACGTGTTTCTCCTCCTAATGAAGCTGTCATCGGGGAGCGCACAGGGGCTATCGGCGACCCAGGAATTACCGGTGGAAGGGCGGTCATGAGCACTTCCATCTGGGAAAACAGCGGTGCCAGCGCTGCTGGAATCGGGTCGTGACCGGTTCCACTCTCGGTGCCGGAGGGACCTGGAGCCATTGCATCGCCTTGTCGATGGCCTCCTGGACCAGCCGGTCCAGCTCCTCCCGGAGACCTGAGGTAACAAGACCTGGCTCCGTAACAGAAGAGGGAGGCTGAGGCAGAGCCGGAGGGACCACCTGTACAGGCGGAATCGTGACTCCCAAACCCCGATCGGGTGAGGGTTGCCTCGATGTCTCGGTTGCAGGAGTGGACGGTGCCGCTCCTGGCCGGGGCTTCTTCAATGGAGGTTCGGACGGTATCAAGGTCGATGGCTTCGGTTCCTCGAGGGTCCGAGACTTGCGATGCCGATGGCGATGTTTCTCCCTCTGATCCCCTCGATCTTCGGGGGAAGGGACGGGAGTCGATGGCCGTGAAGACGTTGATGGCAGGCGGTCACCGGACGGTTGTCGATGGTGGTGCGACTTCGACGGTGCCGGTTCCGATGACGTCGATGCAATGGACGGCGTCGGAGTGTGAGCACGGAAAAGGAGTCCCATCTTCTCCATTCTGGCTTTGCGCCCTTTTGGTGTCATAAGGGCACATTTGGTGCAAGTCAGGACATCATGCTCACTACCTAAACACAATACACAGACTCTATGAGGGTCTGTAATAGACATGGTGCGCATACAATCTGGGCACCGACGGAAACCAGACGCCATGGCCATGGGAAAAAATTGAGCCGCGGTACAGTCGACGGCCAGTAGGCCACGAGGGCCAAACTCGACGGTAATCGACGAAAAAAATGGCAAAAACTTACCGAAGTACCGCGGGTGAGTAAAGAAAGAGGAGGGACCCCTGTGGGGCAACTTTAACCTTAAAGAAGTCCGTGAAGAAATTCCTGTCAGGAATGTGGTCAGAGCTTCTTAACCGCGAGGCTACTGCTGCATGAAAAAAAAGAAGACTGAAGGGGGACCCCTGCTGGCTGCAGGGTTAGTGCCATGCTGGGCATGCCCAGTAGGGGGCCAGTCAAAGTTCTAGAAACTTTGATAAAAGTGTTCCGTGATTGGGCTCCATCCTGTGACGTCACCCATATGTGAGGACTACCATCCTGCTTGTCCTGTGAGAACTATTATAACATTTCTTAATAGGATAAATATAGCCTAATAACATAACAAGTACTAGTGGCTGATTGATCGGTGTGTTGGGCCTGATATAAGAGTCCGAAAGTTGGAAGGTGGGGCGGGTCAGGTCTTTAGTTCACTAGAGAGGGGGATGATGAGGTTGGATCGTGGGAGTTTAAGGTGAGGAAAGGTGAGGGGGAGAGGAGCATTACAAATCTTAGATGGCGGTGGCAACTTTAAGGTCACAACTTTTAGTAAGCTTTATTAATATATCTTGAGTGAACTCCTATTTTTAAGTGCTAGCCCAGAGCTGACAGTTATTGGAAAGGGTGGAGCTACATAGCCTATAATTAGTTCGTACATGATTACAAAACCTGGTCTATTATAAGGGGTTCACTAAGGGTTAGTCCATTTATACATTACAATTAAAGATAATTAGCCTGGAAATTAATTTGGGGTAATCAAAATCCACGATTACGAAATTAGGCTTGTGATTTGCATTCTCTGCATATAGTCAACTTTAAGTTTAGAATGGCATGTTTTCAAATGTTGTCCAGAACAGAAGGGAAAATTAATGGATGACAACTGGAGAAACTTAATGATAAAGAACCCCTTCCAAAAAAACAACTGAGAAGGGAAATGACAATTTTTGCACCTATAAAGTAAGAGAAAGAATAGATAAGTTATTAAACAAAATAATATTTATACTGTGTGTCTTTTGTTCAGTGAGAGGGAGGAAGTGCAGCTTCTGCTCTGTTCAGTGACATTATTAGCTCTCTTTACTTGTGCGGTAATAATTACACAGGAAAATGGTTAAAAATGACACTTTATAATCTTATTTATTTATATACAGACATTCATCACAGGGATATCACATCGGTTTACAGAAAACGTAACTTACGCAAAGGATGCGTTTGACATAAAACATGCAAGGATAAACCAGATCATCATAAACAGAATGTGTGGTGAACTAAATACATTCAGTAGGACATTATATACATTACGACATTATGTACATTATAGTTACTATATAGAGTGTGGAAAAGGACTGGTCAGAATGTTTTAACTGGGGGTTGAATACAAAGCAAGGAGTTTCCAGGGAGGAGAAGTAAAAGGCTTTTAGGGGGAGATTAGGGCTGAAGGGTCGAGGTAGAGGGGGAAGGCTGGGAAGTGTAAGGTAATCTGTTATTGTCAGGAGGCCTCTGTAATAAAACTTGGGTCTTTCCTATCTCTTTCTGCCTGATGGTGTGTATATCCTCAGTATTTATAAGGTTAGGGCTCTTCAGCTTGGAGAAGAGATGACTGAGGGAAGTATGATAGAGGTCTATAAAATAATTAGTGAAATGGAACAGTTGAACGAAAATAGATTGTTTACTCTTTCAAAAAGTACAAAGACTTAGGGGCCATGCAATGAAGTTACTAAGTAGTACATTAAAAAAAAAAATAGGACATTTTTTATGCAATGCATAATTAAGACCTGGAATTCATTACCAAATGATGTTGTGAAAGCTAATAGTGTAGCTGGGCTTAAAAAAAGGTCCCTGGAATAAGCAGCATATAATCTATTTACCTTTTGGGACCCTACCAGGTACTTGTGACCTGGATTGACCACTGTTGGCAACAGGATATTGGGCTTGTTGGATCTTTGGTCTGACCTAGTATGGCAAATATGTTCTCATGTTCTAACTCCCTCCTGGAAATTTGCTGCCTTAACAGCATAGATGTGGTTAGCACTTGGAGACTTTTGGTGTGGCAGAGAGGCTGAAGAGCACTTTGTAGTAATAATAAGAATCCATCATAAAACAAAGGTATTGCCAATGGGAAGGTTGGATGGGAATCTGAACAAACAACTTTTAGATCCAGAGCACATATCCACTCCCCTTGCTGGATGAAGGGGAGAATTGTGTGGAGGGAATTAATTTTGAATTTCTCCTGGAGTATTTGACTGTTCAGACTTCTTAAATCCAGGATGGGTCTCAGTCTTCCGATTTCTTGGGTATAAAGTAGTGAGAGTAGAACTCCTGGTCATGAAGATGTGAAGGAACTGGTTCCATCTCCCACAGTTCAAAGAGCAACTCCACCTCAAAGCAGAGTTGCATCAAATGAGACAGATCTAGATTGAAGGCTGAGCTACAGGAAGCGTAGTAAGCAGAGAGAAATGTAAGCTGTATCCATATTCCACTATTTTGAGATCCTAGCTATCTTCATTTGCTGGGTTGAAAAAGTAGTAAAAACAAAAAAAAAACTTGGTCCAAAGTGTGGGCTTCCCTTGTTGCATTGGATTTAAATTGATATACTGACGCTGTTGGGGGTGAATCAGAAATTGTTGCTGTTGTGGAAACAGAGGCGGCAGCTGGAATCATTGGAATTTCCAGAAACAGTTTTGAGAGAAAGAATACCAGCACTTGCTGTTTCTTAATTGCGTTACTGTTTCTCTGAGCTTTTCTCAAAAAGGTTGCTTTCCCAGACAGGGCACACCTGTTAATCTTTTGTGGACATTGTGAAGACTACTGGTTCTTAACCAGATCATGTATCGAGCTCTGATGGAAGTTGAAAAAGTACATGTGGTAGTATTGAATGTCTCGTAGATGGATTGAATAGGATGGCATAATCAATTTTAGTATACAAAAATGTTGAGACTATGTGATTCCACATTCACTAGCTGGAAGAGAAGGCTCCAGCTGTTGTACACTATTATGTTAGATCTGACCTGTGTAAATTTGTTGGGTAGAAACTTGTGCATTGAACATGGAGCTTAGAAACAACTTTTCACCAAATCTGTCTAATGGTCTGGAAACCTGATGAAAAACATGAGTATATTCTTGAATTCTTTGCTCTCTTAAGAGCCTATTCCACCACAACTGACTGATCCAAATCCCAGAGATTTTCACACTGTACTTGAGATTTAGTATCTTTGCCTTTGAGATACAGGAATGCAGGACATGATGGACTGGGATAGCTGCTAGATCTGCTTTTATTTCCAAACTCTAGAGGCAGCTAAAGATCTGTGTGAGAGAAATTTTGACACCTCAGTGCAGATAAAGTTGGGGAAAGGTTCTAATCCCTGCAGCTCCAAGTTTGAAATGTGGCTTGAACCCTTCTGTCTGAAGGTCAAGGTTTCCCCTCAATGTGGCTGGCTAGTTTAACGAATGGACCCTCTTAGGAGTTAACCAGACACGTAGACTGGGAAGGTTGAGGTATCTTCCCCATCAGTAAAAATTAGGTCGGAAGGCTGTAGGAAGGTTTTCCTTACTGTCATTCACTGGCATCCGATATTATTGGTGCCCCTGACCATTCCATCAGTCTGGGTTGGAGAAGGGTACATGCTAAAAGCAGAATGTCTACTGCTAAAAAAGAAATAGTAAGCAGTCTTTGTGCTGATTATGCTTCAGAGCAACATTCATGGCTCCTTTCAGTTTTTTCCTAACCATTTCTCTCATTTTATCAGTCTCCTTTTTTGAAAGTTAAATGCCTTCACAATAGATTTCCTTATTGTCCTACCTTCAGTTATCAAGTCAGATTTCATCATGTTATGATCACTATTGCCAAGTAGCCTCAAAACCATTACCCTCTTGCAACAAATCATGTGCTCCCCTAAAGATTAGGTCTAAAATAGATCCCCCTCTTGTCAGTTCTTGTACCAGCTGGTCCATGAAGCAGTCATTTATTTCATTTAGAAACTTAACCTTAGAATATCCTGATGTGACTTTTACGCAGTCATTACTGGGGGTAATTGAAATCATTCATTATTATTGTGCTGCTAATTTTGCTAGTTTCCTAATTTCTATTAGCATTTGTCTGTTCATTCTGGGCAGGTGGATGGTGGTATACCCCACTGCTATTCTTTTCCCCTTCTCACAAGGAATTTCTATCCATAAAGCTTCTACAGTGTGTTTTGTTTCCTGCAGAACTTTTATCCTGTTTGACTCTATGCCCTCTAACATATAGCGCCACACCTCCCCCAATTTGAACCATCCTATCATTGTGATATAATTTGTACTCTAGTATCACAGTGTCCCAATGGATATCTTCTTTCCACCATATGTCTGGATACATAAATGCACTTCTGTGGGATATCTGGTACTATTGTGCAAGCACTGAGACTGGAATCACAGGATTGATTTATGTACGGTATTTTATATATCTCTTAAAAGTAGTAATAATTTCATGGTTTGCCACTTTTTGTGATCCCTCTGCAGTGCTGTATTTGTTGCACAAGATTTTTTCTCCCTGCCATGTGCTTTTATTTATGCATTCTATTTAAAATTTCATCCATAGCATTTTAGTTACATTTATGAATTTCATTTGCATTGTAGTGTGACAAGTTCTGCTGATGCTGAGCACAGTTTCAGCATATATTTTTATAAATGTCATGCACTCCCACTGAATCTGCACATATATGAGAGTGGCGTTCATTTGGTGCAGTAATTGTACAGTAGACACACCTTCTCTTGTTGGTACTTTGGGCTAATTCAGTTTCCTCTGCAGTAACAGACTTTACTGGGTACAACAATTTAGGGCATGTTGAGCATGTTTTGTACAGGTAGCAGCCACTGTGCACTAATGCCGATCAGAATATCATGAAAAGAGATGGAAGTCCAGCACAGGAAAGATTTTAAATTAACTAACCAATCTCCCCAAATGTTCCAGCTTACTTTTCACCACAATCCCCCTCAAAGGTTTCGCTGTTGATACAAGGTCACAGACCTTCGTACACGAATACCTAACATATGCTCTAAAAAAAAAAAAAAGATTAGCATTTTCACAAGAAAATATACAAAGAACTAAGGGTCATGATATGAAATTCCAAGGAGGGAGACTCTGGAACAATGTCAGGAAATATTTCTTCACGGAAGGGGTGGTGGATGCATGGAATCCCCTCCCAGAAGAGGTGATGAAGACAAAATCTGTGATGGAATTCAAATGGGCATGGGATAGACAGAGGATCCCCTAGTGGCTATAAAAGGGAAATGAAATCTGGTAATAACTTCTTGTATAACTTTTATGCATACACTAACCTGCACCGAGTAGCAGTTATAACCCTAGACAACTTGCTGGGTAGATTGGAAGGATCAGTTGGGTCTTTATCTACCATTATTATTTACTAAGGGCTGGATTTTAATAGATACATGCAGGCGTAGATTTGTGTGCGCACAACCCAGCGCGCACAAATCTATGCCCGATTATATAACATGAGCGTGCAGTTGCGCGCATGTTATAAAATCCAGGGTCGGTTCGCTCTGAGGCCGGTTCGCTCTGAGGCCGCTCCGAAATCGGAGCGGCCTCAGAGCGAACTTTCCTTCCGCTCCCCCCCCCACCTTTCCCCTATCTACCCCGCTCCCCAGCCCTACCTAAATCCCCCCTACCTTTATTTTCTTATTTACGCCTGCCTCTGGAAAGGCATAAATTGGCGCCAGCCAGCTGCCGGCGCGCGATCCCCCGGCACAGCCGCTGTGCCAGAGGCCTCGGTCCCTCACCCAGACCGGCGCCCCGCCCATGGCCCCTTCCCGCCCCTTTTTCAAAGCCCCAGGACATACACGCGTTGCCAGGCCTATGCAAAATAGGCTCGACATGCGCAGGGCTTTTAAAATCTGCCCCTATGTATGTTACTATGTTGCCTATGTTTTAATTTAAGATAAAGGTGACATTTCATAATTCAATGAATAACTTTTTGTAGGCCTTTGTTAGTTTTTATGTATATGGTAAATTTTGTATTTGTATATAGTTTAATATTTTAAGCACAGTATGAAATATTTTCAGTAAAAACTGTCCTGTGTCTGAGGTAGAACTTTATGCAGAAGAATGCAATTTTGTCATAATTGCCACAGAATTTTGAAAATTTGATGCAGAATTTGCTAACCTTTGCTGCAGAATCTACTCAATCCACAACAGGAAATAGGAGGCCTTGCCTATAATTTAGTTGTGGAACTGAAAACCTAGAAAAATTCTAATCCACAGGTCACTGTTATTAGTCATAAAAGCTTATCCAGTGTACAACTGGTCAAGAACTGTTTCTATCTCTTTAAAACTCTTTATTTAAAGAATATAAAACAATCAACATTTACAAACAGTCTGACTAGTATCAAGGTCACAGAAAGGTCAGACATACTGGCAGTGAGATATGAGAAAATTCACACATTAGGCTTCACAATGATTCTATTATGGATACCAGACAGGGCTATATCTGATAGCTTTGATTTTGATAGAGTATTTTTTCAATGTTGTAACCTCTTTGCATGGTCTGGGTGGACAGGGGCGGGGGTGTGGCCTGCTTGTTGCGGCGGTTACTACCCCTAATTAAGCTGGATATTCACTTGGATGCAGTTCCGGCGCTGCTCTCTGCATTGATGGTGGGGTGGAGGGGAAATAGAACTAGAGGGTACTGGAAGTCAGGCGTAACAAGTATGGGAGAGAGAGAAAGAAAAAAAAAATAAGAGGAGTGCATAGCTTGCTGGGCAGACTGGATGGGCCGTTTGGTCTTCTTCTGCCGTCATTTCTATGTTTCTATGGTATCTCCAATGGCTGAACTGAAGCAATGGCCTATCAGTCAATTTATTTATTTATTTATTTTGCCTTCTTAGACCCCAACCCAAGAGCCTAGTAAGATCACAGTTTGGGTTAGTGTAAAACTGGAACTGAGCATAATAAGTATTCAGTTAATTTTCCCCAGAATTCAGAAAGAGGAGAAGACCACCATGTATGGAGATAAAAGCACTTCACAACTCCTCCACAGCATCTGGTGTCTGCTGTAGTGTTGAATTTGGTAAAAAAAAAAAAATTAAATAAATTCTGGGCAACTATATATACAGAAATCTAGCAAAAAGCTCTTTACTTCTACAACATAAAATCAGTTTGTGCACAGTGGACTACTTATTTCTGTGCAATCAATTCAAAGTCAAACTCGTTTGTTACAAGTATTAATATGAGAGGAAATAGCCTAGCAGAAAGTTTCAAAAAAACAAGCCATAATACAATGAATGGATTGTTTTGGTTTGAAATGGATATCACAAAAAGGTTAGGGCTGAATAGGGATCTCCAAGCAAAGTTATTTGTCATTTTAGGTTTGGATGACATGAAGTTCCTATTCTTTTATAGATGTAGCTTAAACAGTATATACTGGAGCCTATGCGCTAAAGGTTAGCATGAATGCTGAGGCCATCCAGTGTATTTACTATGCAGATAACAGGTGAATTTTCAAAGGAGTTATGCATGTAAATAAAACATTCTATTGTAGCAATTTTCAAAAGGCCACTTACACAGGTGAAGTGCATTTACACATATAAAACCCAGATTTAAGTGTGTTAATGATATTGAAAATCAAGCCCTTATGTTCTAGCATGGACACTAAACTAGGGTAAGAAGATGTTAGCAGGTAGAGTAAGCACTAAAATTAGCATGCATCTCCATGTAAATAAAGGACTGTTTAAACAAATTGGGGTAGATTTTAAAAGCCCTGCGCGTGTAAATCCTGGATTTACGTGCGCCGGCACGCGCAAAGCCCCGGGACGCGCGTAAGTCCCGGGGCTTCGTAAAAGGAGCAGGAGGGGGCATGTCGGCAGGCCGGGGATGTGCCCGGGGGCGTGTCCGAGGCAGATCAGGGCGGGTCCGGGGCTTGGCGACTGTTTGGGGGCGGATCGGGAGGGCGGTCCCGAGTCCCCCGCACTGCTGCCTGAGCCGGGGGATGCAGAGGCGGTGCGCGCAAGTTACGCCTGCCTCAAGCAGGCGTAACTTGCACAACAAAGGTAGGGGGAGGGGATTTAGGTAGGGCTGGGGGTGGGTTAGATAGGGGAAGGGAGGGGAAGGTGAGGGGATGCGGAAGGAAAGTTCCCTCCGAGGCCGCTCCTATTTCGGAGCGGCCTCGGAGGAAACTGAGGCAGGCTACGCAGCTCAGCACGCACAGGCTGCTGATTTTGCACAGCCTTGCGCGCGCCGACCCCGGATTTTATAAGATACGCGCGGCTACACGAGTATCGTATAAAATCCAGCGTACTTTTGTTTGCGCGAACAAAAGTACACGCGCGCGTACTTTAAGATCTACCTCAGCATGCTTTAGTGGGCACATGGGAAATGTGATGCTTTCCTTAAAAGAAAATTATTCCTTACCTAATTTTCATTCCTGTAGTATCATGGATCAGTCCAGACCGTGGGTTATGTCCCCCTTCCAGCCGATGAAGTCAGAGCAAAAACTGAGAGGGCGGTCCCTAACTGGTGCGCCCTCTGTAAACCTTCAGTATTAAGAATATCCAAGCAATAAGGAAAAACACACCTTGGATGGATCAATACAAATTGAATATCATGGATCAATACAAAATTGAATATCAACTATATACAAGGCTAAGCAAAAAACTTGCGACCTGCACTCTTAATCAGTCCCAAACCGATCCTGAAATAATTGCACAGTCGAGCTGAAAGATTATCCCAAAGAACCCCCAACAATCCGTAGGGTGGGCGTCTGGACTCATCCATGGTACTACAGGAACGAAAATTAGCAGGTAAGGAATAATTTTCTTTTCCCTGTACGTACCAGGATCAGTCCAGACCGTGGGATGTACCAAAGCTTCCCTAAGTAGGGTGGGCCACTGATAGCCCAGTTTGAATGACCTGAGCGCCAAAGGAGCCCACGATCAGTGATTGAAGATTCAAGCGATAGTGACGCGCAAATGTGTGTAACGACTTCCAGGTAGCCGCTCTGCACATCTCCTGCGGGGAGGCTGCTTGGCTTTCTGCCCAGGAGGCTGCTTGAGCTCGGAGAGAATGAGCCTTTATAAAATGTCTGGCGGTGGATGCCCAGCGCCAATGTACACCGTAGAAAGTGCTTTCTTTGGCCAGCAGGCAATGGTGGTTTTAGAAGTCTTGTTTCCCCTTCTGGGGACCACACCGGAAAGAAGGAGGACGCACTTGACATCGAGGCATCGAAGCTCTCTGGAATCCTCGTCCTGGAAGGACGGCAGCTCCACCAACTGATTCAAATGAAAGAACGAGACCAACACAAGGATACCTCTGAATCCGTGAAGCATAGATAAGGCTCTCTACTTGACAAGGCTTGAAGCTCCGAAATTCTGCAAGCGGAACAGAGAGACACCAGGAATACTGTCCTGAGAGTGAGGTCCTTGAGGGTAGCTCTCTTCAGAGGTTCAAACTGTGGACTGCCTAGAATTCGAAGGACCAAACTCAAGCTCCATGAAGGGCCTAAATTGCATATCGGTGCCTTCACATGCTTTACTCCCTTTAAGGACCGGACTATGTCAGGGTGCGATGAAAGAGTAGTTCCATCCTGATGATGGAGGGTACCAAGGGCTGCCACCTGTACTCTGAGGGGCTAATCCCATCTCCAGACCTCGCTGCAAGAAAGATAAGATCTGGGGTACTGTCACATGACGAGGAGAAAATTGTGTGGACTGGCACCAAGACTCAAAAACTGTCCAGACCCGGACATAGAACATGGAGGTGGAAGACTTCCTAGCCTTGAGAAGCGTGGAGATAACAGTGTCTGGGTACCCTCCTCTTCTTAGCTGGCGCTGCTCAAAGCCAGGCCGCTAGACAGAAGCGATCTCCCTGGTCGAAAAATACTGGGCCCTGTCGGAGAAGGTTCGGCAGACGTCTCAGTCGAAGCGGGTCATCCACCGCAAGGGTTGACCAAGCCTGCAAACCACGGCCGTCGAGGCCATTCCACAGCTACCAGGATCATGGGCCCCTGATGAATCTATTCTTCGGAGCACCTTTCCCACTAGGGGCCAAGGCGGAAAAACAGGAGGACTAAGGCATTGATGACCTCTGCGCCTTGTTCTTCTTCTGCGACTGAAGACGCGTGGAGCGCTCCTTTGAGTGGCCATCAGATCGAGATGGGGAGACCCCCATTGTGTGAAGAGGAGTGACACTGCTTCCTGGGACAGCTCTCTCTCTCTCCCCGGGATCTAAGCGTTGGCGATATAAGAAGTCCGTTTGAACATTTTCTACGCCTGCAATGTGGGATGCCGCCAGATGGGACAAATGGAGTTCCACCCACGGCATTAGCTTGTTCATCTCCTGAGTGACATGGAGACTCCTTGTCCCTCCCTGACAGTTGATGTACGCCACTGTTGTTGCATTGTTGGAGAGGATTCGGACTGCTCGGCCTTGGACTAGAGGCAGAAAGCGCTTCAGCGCCAGATAAACCACTCTTGTCTCCAGACAGTTGATGGGCCACTCTGACTGAACCGGCGTCCACTGCCCCTGCGTCAATTGGTGTCTGCACACAGCGTCCCCCCCCCCCAGCCGGCGAGGCTGGCATCTGTCGTAATGATCACCTACTGCGGAACCTCTACCACTCTTAGCAAGTGATCCAGGTTGAGCCACCAGGTCAGGCTGTCCTTGGCTAGAGATGATAGCGGCAGAAGGATCTGAAATTCCTGAAACACCGACTGGCAACAGGAGAGTAATGCTCTTTGCAAAGGACGCATGTGGGAAACGCCCAAGGCACTACATCTAGGCCATGGAGCCCAGCACACCTGGAGGTAGTCCCAAGCAGTGGGAAGTCGGAGGTTCCGAAAGCACTGAACCTGAGAGAGAAGAGATTGGGCCCGATCCAACAAAGAGACTGTGCCCACATTGGTGCCGAAATGAGCTCCCAAAAAGTCGAGTGACTACGCTGGAGTGAGGCTGCTCTTGGCAAAATTGACGATGCAGCCTAGCGACTGGAGGCGAAGTAATACTCTTTCCACTGAGTGCTGGCACACATCCGTGGACTTGACCCGGATGAGCCAGTCCAAATAGGGATGAACCAGAATCCCTTCCCTCCGCAGGGCCACCACCACCACAACTTTGGTGAAGGTGCAAGGAGCGGTCACCAGGCCAAATGGCAGGGCCAGGAACTGGAAATGCTGCCCTAAAATCTTGAAGCGGAGGAAGCGCTGATGATCCTACAGGATGGGGATATGAAGATAAGCCTCTGTCCAGTCCAAGGACGTGAGGAACTGTCCCCGGTGTACCGCGGCAATCACTAGCGCAGGGTTTCCATCCTGAAGTATGGTATCTTGAGAGTCCTGTTGACCATCTTGGGGACTACGAAGTAGACGGAATAATGGCCAAACCCTTGTTCCGGTACCGGCACCAGGAGAATGGCATCCAAGTCCAGGAGCTGATCCAGTGTTTGACTCACTGCGCCCTGTTTGATGAGACCGCACGGAGAGAAGACAAACCTGTCTGAGAGGTCGAGCAAATTTTAAAGTGTAACCGTACTGTAGAATATTCAAGACCCACCGGTCTGAGGTGATTGTGATCCACTCCTCGTAGAAGAGGGAAAGATGTCCTCCTATCCTGGGAACCAAAGAGTGGACCGGCAACGTTTCATTGTGTAGATGGAGCAGAAGCTCCGTGCGTAGAGGAGTTCTGAGCCAGTCTCCGGCCTCGAAAGGAATGAGACCTGGACTGCGACCTCGAAGAGGGAGTCCTGTGAGGCACCGGTGTAGTCTGACGATAATGCCGTTGGCCTCTGAACCGGGTCCACGTAGTGACGAACTTCCGGCAATTTATACACCTTATTCTCTCCAAGTGATTTAATCATCCGGTCCAACTCGTCTGGGGTGGACCCATCAATGTCCCCGTCTGCATCCCAAAGGAGAAGGTCCTGCGACCAAAGGTCCGGCAGATTAGGAGCTAAAGACCCTGAGGAATTAACAGCTGTCCGTCCTGACTGTCCCCTAAAGAGATCCAACACCCCTGATGGCCTGGGGACCTTTGCTGGTAAAGGTTCTTCCTCCTGCCATTCAGCTTCCACTTCTAAAAAAGCTTTGTGCATTAAAATCACAAACTTAGAAGAAAAGGCCTGCTGTCTCTTTAAGGTCCCCCTCCCCAGGGGAGGGGCCGCATGGGGGGGGGGGGGGGAAGAGGCAGGTTCAAGGTCAGCCGGTTGCACAGGGCTTAAATTAGGTGTAATAAAAGTACAAAATCAGTAGTAAGATGAGAATTCCCTTCCCCCATCTGGCAAAGAAACAGGTGCAGCAGGCTGGCTCTCCACATGTGGATACAAAATGACAATCGAGGCATCGGGAGAGAGGGGGGATGAGGAGTTGCTGCGGGAACGGCAAAGTCCTTCTGTGCCTGGCTGCTGAGAGAGCGGAAGAGAGAGAAAACTGCTCTCCGCTCCTTCCCCCATAAGCTGCTGGTCCTTGTACAGGGTACTGATTAATAAAAAGTAAAAACCTCTTTGCTTTTTCTTTTCCCCTCCAGACAGCCTAAAGTGACAGAGGAATTTTACCACTCTGAGACTTCTCTGATGAGACCCCTGAGGAATGTGACCTCTCAGGGATATTGAAGTGACAGGGGGATTTTACTTCTCTGAGACCCCTGAGGAATGTGACCTCTCAGGGATGTTAAAGTGACAGAGGGATTTTACTTTTCTGACAATGAGACCCCTGAGGTATGAGACTTCTCAGGGGTCTCCACGGGGAAGGGACTGGACCACTCCTCCCCCTGCACCCAGCTTCTCACAGGAACAAGAAATTCAGCACTTTTACCTGTTAGAAACGACCCGCTCTCCCGTTCAGTCAGAGGAATGGCACGTCTCTGCAACTGTTAGGCTGCCCCGAGGAAGAAACAGCATCTCAGGGCAGCAGGGGCTCGAGGGGGAGAGGTTGGACCAACATTTACCCCTAAGGCAGCTGAAATGGCTATAAGAGGAATGGCGCGTCTCTGCAACTGTTAGGCTGCCCCGAGGAAGAAACAGCATCTCAGGGCAGCAGGGGGTCGTGGGGGAGAGGTTGGACCACCAACATTCACCCATAAAGGCAGCTGAAATAATGGCTGTAAAAAATAAGTAAACACCCCAAAAACAACAGAAGATAGGAGGAATGTACAAGACAGATCTGTCACTGAAAACAAAGTTCTGCCTGCAAGTCTCCAGAGAAGCTGAACACAGCCTTTTTTTTTTTAACTTTATAACTATGATCCATCCAAGGAAATAATTAGAGGAAAACAAAGAATAAAGAAATTCTGTAAACTATCCTCTAAATGAACTGGGGAACTGAAGGTGCAACTGCCATCTGCTGGAGTCAGAGAAATACTGAAGGTTTACAGAGGGCGCACCAGTTATCAGGGACCGCACTCTCAGTTTTTGCTCTGACTCCATCTGCTGGAAGGGGGACATAACCCACGGTCTGGACTGATCCTGGTACGTACAGGGAACCCACTATTTAGTATGTATCTGATAAAAGCTAAAATTTAACATTTGCCTTCAAACAAATGTAAACCATTTTGCATAAATGCTTTTGAAAGGGCTCAGCTAACAGCAAGCAGTAGGGCTTAGGTATAGAAGATATTCACAAGAGATGATACTGTAAAAATCTGGTTATTCAGAAAGACTTGTTTACTAGCTATTCAATATAGGTTTTATTGGACCTTTGTGGTTGTTTTAAAATATTTTTATGGTATATATTAGTGTTTTATGTTTGTCATTTTAATAATTTCTGCTTTTTTATATTATTTAGCTAATGTATTCTCCTCTTGCTTGTGAAACATTGATTGTTACATAAAGGTGGCATATTAAGAAAATTAATTAAAATAAGCCTACCTTTTCTATTTTATTTGTCCTATGTGTCGAGCTGCAACATGCCTTTGGCAAGGAATATCTGGTCTATGAATAGATCCTCAACATTATGTTGGGAAATCTCAAATTCCATATAAGGTGAAAAGCTTCACCACACCGCCATAAATATGCCACACAAACCTTTGCTTTGTATACTGTAGGGATTTTTCAATGACATCAGTTTAAACTATGTGCAATTCATCTTGGGGCTTATGTATCTCTCTATAGCTCTTAGGAGAACAGTCAACTAGGTACAGCGGACTGCAAAATATACACACAAACCAGAGTTAAAATATGTGTTCAGGGAGAGGGGGGGGGGGGGGGGGTGGAATCAGGGGAGTTTCTTTTATGTGATTTATAAGCATAAAATATGATTTATCCACCAAAAATGCTTTCAGCGCAGACAAATGTTTTTGAGCATATAAATCATATTTATGTACAGAAAAAAAAAAAAGCTATGTTTGCGCAAAACCATGTTTTCTGCACATAAATCCTGATTACAGTTCCCGGAGTCAGACTTTAGCTTCTGCCCACAGTGTGAGAAGCACTGAAAAGTTTACTTCACCTCTGACCAGGAGTAAACTTTCCAGCTCTAAGAAAACCTGAATTAAACTGGCACACCTCTCTGCACTGGGGAGAAGTGGGGCAATAGTTAATACCTTCATTTGCATGGGATTTCCATGGGAGCGCGTTAAGCAGGGCGCGCATTTTTTGTGCACAGAACTTACTGCAACTGGAGTAACATTTGCACACAAAAAATGTACACACAACTGTAGGTAAAACTGAGTTGCTAAGCATACTTTATTGCTCTGGCCTCTTATTTATTTTCTAATTTTTAATTTATGCTTTTATACAATTTACAAGCATCCACTTGTTAATGAAATTTCCTGTAATACAGAAATATTAATAAATTTACAAAACCAAAAGTATAATTACTCAATTTAACATCTATATTATAGTCAAATAGAAGAAATACCTGGAGAGCATGTAATTAGAACGATAACAGAGAGAAAATCTAAATGTAGAATATCTGGAAATCAACAGTCCCCCCACTATTTACATTACACATCAAACAGCAGGTATGTGGGACTAGAGTGAGTGTCCAGAAACTCTCTCAATTGTATTGGATTAAAAAAAATACATAATGCTGCCCCTGATAAAACAGAAAACACTTGCATTGGAAATTGCAATTTGAAAGTTGCTCCCTTTTGTACTGCTTCCTCCCTCATGTTTAGAAAGGTTTTCCTTCTTAATTGCATCTGCTTCACCAAATCTTTATAACACCAGTCTTTTTGTTCAAAAAATAAAGCTTGATTATTCCTGAAATCTTGTTTGAAAATGTTATTCTTATCCATCAAGAAAGTAAATGTAACCAGGAGGGGTCTGCGAAGAGATATTAATTCTTGTGATGAATCCAGCAAAGATGTTAAATCTGGTACATCTTGTTCTTTTATAATATCTTGATTATTTTCAGTGGAGTATTAAGTAGTAGGCCTTTGTGACTACTGGTTTAAGTTCTTCCGGAACCTTTAGAATTTGAGATACATACAACAAATAAATCAATAGGAGAAATATTTCTTAATACTGGAAAGTTTAAGGATCTTAAATTGTGTGCTCTTAATGTATTCTCAATCTTTTCAAGCCTTTTATTTGCTTCATTGTCACTTAAGACCATTGCTGATTGAATTTTCTCCGCATCTGACTTGTTTTTCCATTTTGTATCACAATCTCAGTGGAATTATTCTTTACTTGTTGCTTTACTTCAATAACCTTTTTTGTTAGACCCAATATTGCTTTCTCTAAGAATTGGCGAGCATTCCAAATAGAAAGAAGGGTTATCTCAGAATCAGGTAGAAGTTTCCTTTGCAATGTGAATTCCTGGTTCACTTCTCTGCCCACTCCCGCTGCTAGGCCAACGCCATTCCCAAGGCTCGCGGATCTTAGCCGTGCTACAAGGTGCAGCCCTTCTCCCCCCACAGATCCTCCGGGCTCTACCTTGTCTTCTTGCACCTGCATGGTAAGTCCTTTCAATATTCCACCTCATTCAGGTGTTCCAGCCTCTCTCCGGATTACCTCCGTTGGGCTCACAACACTCCGCAACCTCGTTTCCTCGTCATGGTCTGGTGGCGCAGGCCTTATTGGTGATCCGGAGCTTAAAGATGTCTCGGTCGGGGAGACAAGATCACGCTCCAAAGCCTGCTCCCCAGCAACCCGATCTCCCGGTGTCAGTGGGGGACAGCAGTGAAAAAGCTCCCAATCCTGGGCTGCGATGATTCCAGAGGAGTGGAGGAACTCTCTCCACCCCTCACCTGGGCTTTCCATTTGGTGAGAGGCATATCAGAAACAGGTAACGAGGAAAAGTATCAGGAACTCCTCACGCCACAATCGTTCAGATCACCATCTTGGAAAGCTCTGTCCTGGCCTCTTATTTTATAATTTCTGATCAGTTAATCTTTATCTCTTAAGATGGCTTAGAAAGCTATTATGTTCCCCCACATTACCAACAACTGTCTTCCCAGCAGATGATAGGGTCATATTCAGAAGGCAGTTGATTTTGAAATTCCTCCAGGTGAAAGAAGTATTTCTGACCAAGGAAATAGGGCAATGGTCAGGTAGGTTGCTAGTTTTTTTGAAAAAAGTATGAAGCAGCATAATATGAAGTCGATTCTATTTAAGAAATATAATCCTTGATTCCAAAGTTAGCTCTTCAAATGTCCACGAAAGAGCAAGTACTAATATATTCAGTAAGACGATTAGCAGACAGAAAATGTGTCAATACTGCAATTAGGACACATTCTAGTCTCCTTAAAAATCATAGGGATATCTACTTATTCAGTAATTTCAATAGAAAGGCTGTCCAGCAATAGCAGCATAGATATTAGCAATTAACACTTTGCATAATATCACAACACATCCCTCTGGATCAGTGATCTGTGACATAAAACATAGGCTCCCCTACCTTTAAAAAGGGCCAATGTAGTAAACTGCATGTGCATTTTCCTGCTCTAATTTTATGCATGTAATAATGTGTTTAGCTCAGAAAAAACATGCACAGAAACCCGCTCACAAAGCCGCAGCTGATTTAGCACGAGTCTATGCTACAGCCATGCAAAGGAGGCAATTAACTATTCACAGCAATACAGATAGCCATGCTGTTGTTAGTGCAGGTGTTTTAGTGCCTTGACCAGGGCAGGAGTTAAGTTTAAGCACCTCTCTGAAGGTCAAAGAGTAAGTGGCAGAAGCCAGAAGAGAGGTCTGAGAGGGAACAGGTACATATCTGAAATGCTGAATGCTCTCTGTTTGGCTAACACCGGCTTCACTTTTACCTCGCATGTCACTGCATTGTGAAAAAGATAACTGACATGCAGTCAGCGACGAATCATGAAGGGGTTAGACATTGCTCTACCCACCATCAGTTCCACTCCTGTACCTCTAACCTCTTATGAAAGGGGAAGGCTTTCAACCAAGAATCAATTACGGGTCACCACAATAATGCGGGTTTATGCGTAGTTTATTACATAGGGCCTTCAGCGTGTGTTGTAGCGCATGTATCTGCATGGATATTTTTATTGTGTGGATTTTCTGTGTGTACTTCATTTGCATGCCGTCCCTTTATTATATCCTGCAGAGGTTCCAGCTTTTGCTGCATGCGCTAAAAAAAAAAAGCGTGCTAAAAAAAAAAAAAAAAAAAGAGAGCCAATTTTACTGTGGGTCTTATTACATCGGCCCCAAAGTGTCTAAGGTAAAATTTGCTTGTCTGACCTTTCTCACTTGAGTCTACAATGATCAATTCTAGTTAAATGGGTACTCTGAATCAATGTGACCTGACCTTTTGGGATTTTGAAGAAATTAAAATAAAACTAAAATGTAAGTGTGTAGATATTAATAAGTATCTAATATAACCAAAATGTTTGCAAATATTGCTTGTTAATGTATTTACAACATATCTAATGTTACAAAAACGAAATATTTTTTATATGCCATTTATCATTTATTGTATTTAATGTCTGAAAGGGTTTTTTGAAATCGTGCTTCTTATAATTACTGTTTTGAATGAAAATACTGCATCTAATCATTCATCATTCTATCAGTTATATCACCAATATTACCTTAAGATTTGCAATATATTTGAACTGCTCATAGTTGTATTGTATCTGAAATACTGTTATGTAAATACAGGTAAGGATATTTATAGAGAATTTGGAATGCATCAGTCATACTGCAGGGATAAGCAAATAAAATCTACAGAGACTAAGAATGTCAACAAAAAGGAAAATACTGTGTAAAACAAATATTAAGAGATCTATATTCAGCAGCTTTCCAACTGAACAAGTTAGCCAGATAAATATATCCAGCAATATATTCAGCAATGAGACCGTGCCATTGAATATACCTGGATAGCGAACAGCTGAATAAATGTATCCTGCTCAATACCAGGGCTAACTTTATCTGGCTAATTTAAACAGGTAACTCTAAATATACCACTTTTCCAGCTAAGTTACAGGTCGATACAGTTATGCCGCGTTAGAAAGAGTGCGGCAGTGCCGGGCGCACCCTCGTTCCCCGCACGCACAGTTCTCTTCACCTACCGCTCGATACTCTCTTCAAATTGCATGCAAATGCATGCCGCGTCTGCGAAGCGTTAGGCAAGCGTTAGGCCCGCACAACCCATTTTACTGTATAGGCGCTAATACAGCGCCTATACAGTATCCTGGGTGCGCTGGTACCTGTCATTTCAAATGTCATTTGAAATGACAGGCACCAGGAAGTGGATGGTTCCCCCCCACCCGAAGCAAGGCGCAGGGCGAAAATTAAAACGGGAATAAAGTGTAAAAAATGGGGGTAAAACCAAAGGGAGTAAAGTGTAAAAAACCATGGACGACCTCCATATTAACATTGCAGCTTAAGTTGTTTATATATATGTATAAATACCTGTCACTTTCCTGTCACTTTCCGAATCCCCCAGACGTGCGATCATCGAGGCGGCGGCGGGAGCCGGCGGGCGGATGGGCGCATGTTCGATCCAGGCCGCGGCCGGAGCGGGCGGGTGGGCGTGCATTCATCCAGGCAGAGGGAGCCGGCGGCGAAAGCGGCCTCCGGAGGCCGCCGGCTCCTCTGCCAGGATGAATGCACGGCCCCCGCCGGCAGTGAATGAATGCCCGTGCGATTTCGGCGCTCAAGGCGTGACGTCACGACGCTTGATGTCATGGCATGTGACTGCCTTGAGCGCCGAAATCGCATTGGCATTCATTCACTGCCGGCGGGGGCCGTGCATTCATCCTGGCAGAGGGAGCCGGCGGCGAAAGCGGCCTCCGGAGGCCGCTTTCGCCACCGGCTCCCTCTGCCTGGATGAATGCACGCCCACCTGCCCGCTCCAGCCGTAGCCTGGATCAAACACGCGCCCGCCGGCTCCCACCGCCGCCTGGATCCAACGCGCGCCCACCCACCCGCCCGCCGGCTCCCACCGCCGCCACCTGGATGAACGAGCGCCCATCCGCCTGCCGGCTCCTGCCGCCGCCTCGATGACCGCACGCCTGGGGGATTTGCAAAGTGAAAGGAAAGTGACAGGTATTTATACATATATATAAACAACTTACGCTGCAATGTTAATATGGAGGTCGCCCATGGTTTTTTACACTTTACTCCCTTTGGTTTTACCCCCATTTTTTACACTTTATTCCCGTTTTAATTTTCGAACACCACACTAACACCAAGTAGAGGGTAGGCGGTAAACTAACAGATTAAGGACGCGGCAAAATAGCGGGTTACAAAGGAGATAATCTGAGCGCGCGTTACAGTATCGGAGGGGAATAGCTAATTCCTTCATTATACAGCTAATTCGTTCATTTACATATCATATACATGCTGGGTGCGGAAAGGGTTATGCGTCTGTTTTAAGAAGCGCTAAGGACGCGTGAAACTGGAGACTGTATCGCTGGATCGCCTTACGCGTCCGAATTGTGCACTCACAGCACGTTACAGACGGGAAATCTTCAACCGCACGTTACAGTATCGATCTGCAAGTTGGAGAAATAGCCATGCCCTGAAACATCCCTATGCCACCCCCAAACAAAGCATGATAAATAGTTATTTGGCTAAGTGGCAGTGGCCAAATGTGGTCGAATATTCACACGCTGCCACTTAGCCAGATAAGTTTGGACTTATACAGCTAAGTGGCACTAAATATCGACCTTTAAAACATTTGTGGCTACGGGACTGACTGAAGCTAAAAAACCCATGTTCCAATACAAAATCAAAGAAATCCAATACAAAATCAGAGAAAAAAAAATAAAAACATACATCCTTATATTATAAAAAACAAAAAATAGAAAAGATAAGGTGATTAGTCCTGGATGTATTAATTTTAGTCTTGTATGTTATTTCTATTTATTAAGTTTTATTTTATGTTTTGCATTGTATCTTGCTTGTATGTAGGTGGTTTTTGTTTTGTTTTTTTTTGAATCATTTTTTTTTATTGTATATTTGCTTTGAGAACACTAGTTTGAAAGAGCAGGCTATAAAATGCCAGAATTATATTAAATGCTTTTTATCTAGAATTATATTAAATGCTATTTGTTATGGAACCCTGCCCGCGGAGCTAATCCCCGCGAACAGGCACTCACCTTTTCCCCCATGATGCTTCTGCTGTCGTGCCTGACGTGGCCGGACGCCGCCATCGGGCCTTCTCATGTGGCCGGAGCCGCAAACTCTGCCTTCTTCACGCAGCCGGAGGCTGCCCTTCCTGCCCGTCTTCACTGCGGCCGGAGCCGCGGACTTCCCTGCTTCTCTTCATGGCTGGAAGCCGCCGACGCTTTCTACATCTTCGCGGTTGGAGGCTGGATTAGTGGCTGAAGCCGCCCCCAGGGCCTCCTGCAGTGGCTGGAGCCGCTGCCATCATCGGGGCCTGTGTTCAGGCCCAGCCCTGCTGCCTCTGATGCTACGTCTGTGCAGGACCGCTGTCCACAGTCCTGCACAGCTTCTTCCTGCTTCCTCTAGGTGCACGGCCGCGCCTCTCTTCTATATTTAAAGGGCCAGTCACAGGAAGTGTTGCTGGCACCACCTATGGACTGATTTCCTGCTTGAGCCCTATAAAAGGGTTGGACTTGCCATTGTTCCTTGCCTTGCATCGGAGTTGCTTCACTCTGGAGGCTCCTGCCTGCCAGAGCTCCATCAGGTTTTCTTTGTAGAGCTCCTCATCGTCTCGTCTTCATGTCAAGTCATGTCTCAATTGCCTGAGGTCCCCGTCCAGGTGTCTTGGTGTCTCATCCTTGGACGTCCCGCTTCCTTATGTTCCTGGTTCCTTGGTGTCCTGCTCCTGTGTCTTCAGCGCTCCTGAGCCTTCTGGTCCTTTCAGGCCTTGGTCCCTCGGATGATGTCTTTCCCAAGCGTGGAGTGGCCTGCAGGTGGAATTCAATCCTGTGCTCCTGAGCCATCTTGTCTTGCCAGCCTTGGTGGAGCTCCGGATGACTTATGGCTCCATTGTCGAAGTTCTGCCTCGGCTGGATTCTTCCCTGCGCTCGTCCCGCTCTCCGCGTGGTCTGTGACCAGCCTCCTCGGGCTGTGTAGGGCGCGCAGTGGGACAGGGTGGTCCGCGACCAGCCCATTGGGTCCGCCCGTGAAGGTGGGCTGAGTAGGGCGCCCTGAGAGACAGTGCCAATGTCCTCCTGCCCAGCTTCTCGTCTCGTCTGGACTTCGTCAAGTTCCTTGTCTCTGATGTAGTCGCATCGACCCTGGTCCGTGATGCCGTCGCATCAGCCCTGATGTCATGTCTTCAACAGCCCTGGTGTCATATCTTCATGTCAAGGCCTCCATCTGCCCTCATCCTCAGGCCGGCCTGCTGCTCCATGCCGATCCAAGCTGCAGGTCCGAAAGGGCTCGGAACAGTCGGAGGACCGTTCACCTACCAACATCTTGTTGTTGGTGCTGGGAGCTTGCAGGCCTGGCAGAGGGTAAGACCGTAGTCCCGCCGTGCTGGAACACGCCATCAACCCTCGGTTCGGTCCTGGATCCGCCTGGGGTTGGGCTGAAGCCCAAGGGCACACTAAAACACCCTGTTCTCAACACTATTTAACTAGATGGTAGCCCTTTTTCTTTTTCACAAATGTGTTTTAGGAGCATGTTTTCTTTTTGTCACTGTTTTGTGTCTCAGTCTTGGTCTTCCTATGTTAGGAATAAAGTTTTGCATCTTCTCACACTGCAGCTCATTTTCCCTTTGTAATTAGCTCAGAGGCTCATTGTATTTTGAAGTTCAGTGTTTTGGCAACATGCCGACCCCCATGTTCTCTCCTGCCTGCTGCATGCAGTTTTTAATATTAGTGTTGCACCAATATTAGAGAAGCATAGACTCAGTAAAACTTGGCTCAGGATCTGGGAGTTCTATAGATCCTGGCCGCTGACATCGCATGGATGTGCGGTATAGGGCATGCTGAGCATGCTTTGTGCCTAGTCAAAGTTCTAGAAACTTTGACATATGTTTTCCAAATTGGGGCTCCATCTAATGATCTCACCCCCACACACTTATTCCCCACCCCAGGCACACGCCTTCCCCCTTCCCCCACCCCCTCTCCAAGCACATCTCTGGCTGTTATTTAGGAGAGTTGTGGGTGGATCCTTGGGCCGGTGGCAGATGACTACGCCCCCAGGGGAAGATTCCTTGAGGAACCACCGGTCAGGCTCAGAGTTAGGAGACAGACACACACTAGTTCTTTTATTAGACAGTATACTGAACCACCAGAGGTGGCAGTAGTGAGCTGGAATGCCTGGCTGGGCTGTAGTCTCTCAGATACTGGAACAGCGATCCCTGGAGGCTGAGCTGTAGAGAAACTGAAATATAGTGAGTAGGCAGGGTATGCAGAGTTCATGGTCAGAACCAGATGGTAACACTCACAAAATGTCTCATAGAAGCCCAGGAGCTGGAATGAAGTAGGTCCTCGAGGAGAGAGTACCTGGTTCCAGGGAAAACTCTGAGAGTGTGATGGTAACTCACAAATGTAGTAGGCAGCGATGACTTCCAGGCAGAAATGAATTCCGAAGAAGTCTGGAAATGAGGCCCCTGAGGAGTGGGTACCCCTGGTAAGTCCGAGGAGGCAGAGTAGCTTGGAAAGTTGTAGCGAGTCCGTTGCCATTCCTTGCTAACTCGAGTTGTTAGCAATTCAGAGACCTTTAAATATCTGAAGCGGATGACGTCATCTCAGGGAGATGCCCATGAGGTTCACGCCACTTCTGGTACTTGAGGCGGGGCCGTGCGCGCGCCCCTAAGCATCAGGTCAACATGGCGGATTGCAGCGTCGGGCCGGTCCGGGGATGCTGGATAAGGACGGCCGAAAGACGCCGCGGCAGCCAACCTTCCATCAACCTCGGAGGGAGTCGCCAATGCGGTAAGGTGGGCGAAGTGGAGACGTCGGGGCAGCAACGGTCGCAACACTGGCCCTCTCAAACTCATTCCCCCTCCCAGCATGCTCATTCCTCCCCCTCCAGGTACCTCTTCTTTTTGACTGCTGCCAGTTGAGTGCTTCACTCCCTTCAGTATTCAAGTCTGCTGTGCTACATAACATCTTCCTTGGTCACTAGACGCTGTTGCTTGCCGTCAGTGCCTTTCTGCCCACGTGCTCCTCTGACTGTGGACAGGCCTCAGCAGCAGCAGCCAATCACAGGACAGCTAGGCACAAGTCCCACCCACCAAGTCAAAAAAAAAAAAACACGACAGAAAAAAAACCAACCAATAAGCAATCCACGAATTGAAAAAAAAAAAAAAAAAAAGCGAATTGCTAGGGAAAAAAAAGCCCAAACTCACGGGAAATAAGCGAGGTTGGCAACACTGTGAGGGACTCTGCCTGGGGGCAGGGTGATGGCTAAAACTGCACATGCTCAGTGGGCATGCTGAAAGCTCTAGATTCTTTGAGATCAAAATTCCGTGCTGGGTTCCATCCGATGTCACCCATATGTGGATACTACCATCCTGCTTGTCCTAGGAGAACATCTGTTACAGGGTAAGCAACTGCCTTCTCAGAGGACAAACAGGATGGCAGTCCGCACACATGGGAAATCCCAAACTACAGACTGCCCCCAAATGAAAAAAGGGGGGGAACAAGTGCTAACAAGCACAACAGTATTTTTGTTGGCAACAAGCCTTTTTTCCAGTGCCCTTTCAATTGCCGGCCCTTCCCTCTGGAACTCCATGCCCCTCACTCTGCGCCTCGAACCCTGTCTTTGTCAAGTTTAAGAAGAAATTAAAAACTTGGCTTTTCAAACTTGCCTACCCAGAAAAGACCATGTTGCCATACCTCCTAGCTACGCACCTAA
Source organism: Rhinatrema bivittatum (assembly GCF_901001135.1). Taxonomy (NCBI): domain Eukaryota; kingdom Metazoa; phylum Chordata; class Amphibia; order Gymnophiona; family Rhinatrematidae; genus Rhinatrema; species Rhinatrema bivittatum. The sequence goes on along the minus strand of NC_042616.1, from coordinate 169,328,771 downwards.
CTTTTGAACCCCCTATTCAGTCTGCGATTCCCCTGATCATTCATCTTTCTTAGGATACCATTGTATATAATGTTACTAATACTGTAAATACTGTAAATACTCGTTTTTCTTAATGTTTTATCAGCTTGTTCACTCTCCTCTACACTTTGCTATTGTTTCTCCCTCCAAGTTCCCTCGCCTTGTTATAATGTAATTTCCGATCTACTGTTAATATGTGAACCGGTGTGATGCCCCCACTAACGCCAGTATATAAATGTTTTGAAATAAATAAATAAATAAATATCCTATAATGGGCAGCCTGAAACAAAAATAATGGGCCCTAGGAGGAAAAGGAGTTGGTTCTACACCTCAAACAAATTCTGTAGGATAGATTGGCCAAACCTTTTGTGTTGGCTGTCCCTATTTAAGCAGTAAAGAGATGCGAATGTGTGTGAGAATTCCCCTCACAGCTTTTTTTTCCAAATATATTTTATTGAACATTTTATATAAAACATATAGAAACATAGAAATGACGGCAGAAGAAGACCAAATGGCCCATCCAGTCTGCCCAGCAAGCTTCACACACTTTTTTCTCTCATACTTATCTGTTTCTCTTAGCTCTTGGTTCTATTTCCTTTCCACCCCCACCATTAATGTAGAAAGCAGTGATGGAGCTGCATCCAAGTGAATATCTAGCTGATAAGTTAGGGGTAGTAGGGGTAGTAACCGCCGCAATAAGCAAGCTACACCCATGCTTATTTGTTTTACTCAGACTATGTTATACAGCCCTTATTGGTTGTTTATCTTCTCCCCTGCCGTTGAAGCAGGGAGCTATGCTGGATATGCTTGAGGTATCAGTTTATTCTTCTCCCATGCTGTTGAAGCAGAGAGCCATGCTGGATATGCATAGAAATAGAAGTAACAGGCTTATTTGGTTTGGGGTAGTAACTGCCGTAACAAGCCAGCTACTCCCCGCTTTGTGAGTGTGAACCCTTTTTTCTTCTCCCCTGCCGTTGAAGCAGGGAGCTATGCTGGATATGCGTGAAGTATCAGTTTTTTCTTCTCCCCTGCCGTTGAAGCAGAGAACTATGCTGTATATGCATAGAAATAGAAGTAACAGGCTTATTTGGTTTGGGGTAGTAACTGCCGTAACAAGCCAGCTACTCCCCCCTTTGTGAGTGCAGATCCTTTATTCCACATTTCCTCTTGCTGTTGAAGCTAGAACGATGTTGGAGTCACAGTAAGCATGTGTACGTTTATTGAATAAGGGTATTGTCTCCAGGCAGTAGCCATCATTCTGGTGAGTCACCCACTCTTCATTGGCGGCCTCTTGACTTTATGGATCCACAGTGTTTATCCCACGCCCCTTTGAAGTCCTTCACAGTTCTGGTCTTCACCACATCCTCCGGAAGGGCATTCCAGGCATCCACCACCCTCTCCGTGAAGAAATACTTCCTAACATTGGTTCTGAATCTTCCTCCCTGGAGCTTCAAATCGTGACCCCTGATTCTGCTGATTTTTTTCCTACGGAAAAGGTTTGTCGTTGTCTTTGGATCATTAAAACCTTTCAAGTATCTGAAAGTCTGTATCATATCGCCTCTGCTCCTCCTTTCCTCCAGGGTGTACATATTTAGATTCTTCAATCTCTCCTCATACGTCATCCGATGAAGATCCTCCACCTTCCTGGTCGCCCTTCTCTGTACCGCTTCCATCTTGTCTTTGTCTTTTTGTAGATACGGTCTCCAGAACTGAACACAGTACTCCAGGTGAGGCCTCACCAAGGACCTGTACAAGGGAATAATCACTTCCCTTTTCTTACTCGATATTCCTCTCTCTATGCAGCCCAGCATTCTTCTGGCTTTTGCTATAGCCTTGTCGCATTGTTTCGCAGACTTCATATCATTAGACACTATCACCCCAAGGTCCCTCTCCTGCTCCGTGCACATCAGCCTTTCCCCCCCCCATCGAATACAGTTCATTCGGGTTTCCACTCCCCATATGCATGACTTTGCACTTCTTGGCATTGAATCTCAGCTGCCATATCTTCGACCACTCTTCCAGTTTCCTTAGATCCCGTCTCATTCTCTCCACTCCTTCCGGCGTGTCCACTCTGTTGCAGATCTTAGTGTCATCCGCGAAAAGACAAACCTTGCCTTCTATCCCGTCCGCAACAATAAACGGCCCAGTTGCTGAGCAAAGAATACAAAGCATAGAAAAAGATAATTAACTAACCAAAGGTAAGCACATATTACAAAAAAGTTTATCAACAATAGCCCAGTGTAAACTCAACCCTAAGATATAATGATATAACAAACAGAAGATAAACAAGAAGCAAAGCATATAACCTTCCCTCCATTGAGAACCCCCCCCCCCCCCCCAAATGCCATCACCAAAATGCATCCCAAAAAAAAGCAAAGACACTGAAAAAACATGAACCAGTGAGAAATAAACAAGTCTTCAGAAAAAGCATTCACCCCATGTATGGATCCAAACTTCCTACATCAAAATTTCTAAAAAGGACTAATCATTGTAAAATCAGGGTAAAAAAAACTCTCATCCAACACAAACACTTCCATAGGTTTGAAAACCAGAAAGAAATAGGTTTGAAGGAAGAATTCCAATGCAATGCAATAAGATGCTGTGCCGCCACTAACATATGAACAATCAGCATAGGACATTCATAAAATCTGAAAAATAAGCCTTCAAATTATGCCAAGGACTGCACCTACAAGAGCCAGAAGGAGTTTTACCTTAGTAATTTATCAATCCATGAAATTACTTCTGACCAAAATATTGTAATGACGGTACATTCTCAACAGACATGAAAGAAAGAACCTCTACCCCACATTCCCTCCAAGAAAGGGGACTCCTTTAAAATCCCATTTTATGTAATTTCACAAGTGTAAAGTACCAATAATCATTGAACATTTTAGATTCAGTTTCGTGAATGGTAGCACTAAGAGCTCCCCTTACGGAGCCTAAGTGAAACCTCCTGCTATTCATCACACAATTGTTTGTCAAGCCCCTTAGAAACAGTAACTGCATCAGTGCCAGATGCCATTACATAGTAACATAGTAAGGACGGCAGAAAAAGGCCAAATGCTCCATCCAGTCTGCCCAGCAAGTTTCTTATGGTAGTAACTTCTGCTGCATACCGGTTACCCCATGTTTCTGTTAAGAGTAGTACCTGCTGCTCTGTGCAGGTCACCCCAAGCCTTATGTTAAGGATAGTAATATTTACAATCAAAACTAAGCAACTACCAAACCCATAACAAAATTACTGCTAGCAACATTTTTATGAGGTGAGCAGCCTTGATAATTCAGACAATGATTCTTGCTTTGCTTTTGGACTTGGCCGTAAAAGCAGTCCTGCACTTTCCCCTAATGTCTGCATATCAGTACACTGGACTGTAAAAGTCAGAGCCAAGCTATAAGTTAGTAATTTATAGTTGATAGAAATTAAATATCTGTTTTTGGAATATTAAGAATCAATTTTTCAAAGGCAGACAAACCTCTATTGCACTTTATAGGGGCTTAGAGGGCCCACTCTTTAAGCTGTAAATATTGACACGCACAGGGGGGGCAAGATGGCCGCCCGATAGGACACGGAGGAAAGAGGCTCTCGGCATTTGTCCTTATAACATTTTTCTTCTGAAAATAAGATGCCTCATACCAAGAGGAAGGGGCGAGTAAGGGGAGCATTGTCCGGCTTACCCAACGTGGACCCCTTCCGGACACGCAACGAGGGCTTTTTCTCAGAGGGAGCTGCTCGAACGCCGGAGGGGCTGGTCGCTGGGGGGGACGGCAATGGAGCGAACGTCGTCCCCTCTGACCCTGGATGTTTCGCTCAGCCTGGAGAACCGATTAGACTGGTGCACCCTGCACAAACCGAGGAGTCTCCGGGAACAATACAACCCCAGAAAGAGTTCCATCAAGGATCTGGGGAGCTAGATCGGTCTGAGATCGCGACTGAGGAAGGAGGAGGAGGAACCCCGGGGAAGAGGAGACAGTCGGTCTGAGCAGAGGTTTGGCTCTCATGAAGTGGAGAGTCAAGAGAGGCCTATGGGAACAATGATGGCCATGGAGCATCTGGGAATCTCTGGGGAGGTGAGAGATTACCAGCCAGACTCTGGGACTGAGTATCCATCTTGGCCAGCCTGAGAAAATTACCTTAGGGAATGTCTGGTCTGCTCTGAAGGCAATTGAATCTACATTAAAATCTTTAGCAAATACAACCATGGAAGCTAAGAATCAGACTATGATAAATAATTCTTTGATTGGAACATTTAATCTTAAGCTAGAGAATCACGAAGAAAGAACAAAAGTTGAGAATATACAACAAAATATTATAAAAACAGATTTGGCTTTGGAGAGGAAAATAGAAAAAATGGAAAATACTGAGAATATTAAATTTAAGAGTTATAAATGTTCCAGTGATAAGAAGTATTGCACCACTTGAATTATTCAAATACCGGATACCCATCTACCTTTTCATACAAAGATTTATTATCTACCTCAAAGAAGAGATGAATGAGAAGAGAGGAGGAATACTTTGGATATTTCTGAGTTACTGGAATTATCTATAGATTCTGAAATAAGAGAGAGAAAATCTATGTTGGTTTCTTTTGCTTTCATTACAGACCGAAACCATGTATTGAAATTGTTTCTTAGAAATAGGTTAGCCATGTTTTACAGAGCTCAAATCTGGGTATACCAGGATGTAGTTAAGTCAACACAAACTCATAGAAAGGAATTTCTAGCTATGAGAGAGAGGGTTCTAAGTTTGGGGGCCCGATATGTTTTGAAGTACCCAAGTACATGTTGCATTAGATATATATGAATAATAATTATGTATTCTTTGAACCCGAGCAGCTCAGGGATTTTCTGACTGGTCACTCACATAGTACCCCTAGAGAGGGATCGATATAGATGATGAAAGGTAGCTCCTCCTATCAGATACTTATTTAGATATTTCTTTATTTCACTCTTGTTTAAATGCCCCCCACATTTCTTATATTTAGGTATAGTCTTAGAATTGTTATATACGGTTTAAAAATATATTTGGAAATACTTATGTTCTGAGTAATATACCGTGTTCTATATGAGAAATATTACATGTAATTAGGTGAAAATTTGAAGAAAAAAAAAGCTGTAAATATTGAAATGTTGGGACATTAGGGAGATGGTATTTTTCAAACCTAGCTTGAAATTCCAGAAAATTATTACCATCAAAAAGTTGACCCACCCTACTAAGATCACCCAAGGGCCATAATGGGAAATTTCCCTATGGCAGAGACTCTCAATACCATCTCGAAAACTTCAAAGGACGAGCACATAGTTTTTCCACACTCTATCCCCTTTTCCACCAGTGACCGGAAGGAGTCTTGCTGCCTGAGGAAGTTGCTCAGCTATCCCTTACATCTGCAGAGCTGGTAAGAGGCGATGTGGGTATTTAGCATAGCTCCCTAAAAGGGTGTCCATGATCCAAGGCTCCTTCCCTGGGGGTACCGAGGAAGGAGTCCTCTATCTCTTGGCTCTCTTGAGAGCTGATTCAAACACCAAAGGCTGATGGGGTAGCTTTCTGGCTTCATAATCAGAGTGTTCTGGACTAGGTAAACCACATCCACCTGTTAACAAGAGTCACGGAAAGGAAATTCTCCGACATCCTCATCTGTATGTCCCGAAGGATTTCATGGACTGTGATTGCCACAACTTTCTTAAGCGGCTCTACGAACTGGAGGATGTCCAGCATCTTGGTTCTGGTTTCATTCTCCATCTGCAAAGTAAAGGGATTGACCTCCACCATTCTCCAGATTAAATCTGTGAATGGGAGGGGAGGAGGAGATGAGGTCAGAGGGGAGACCCATCAACTCCTCCTCTTCAGAGATATCAAAGTTCTCTGAAACTGGTTATTGATGTTTGGGTGGATCCTTGGACACTGTGGCAGCTGACCATGCCCACGGGGGGCAGTCCTGTGAGGGACCACAGTGTCAGGCTAGACTCTAGACACACAAACACAGATTTGAATCTTTTATTAAACAGTTTTGGAAACCACCAGAGGTGGCAGTAGTGAGTAGTGGATGTTGAGCCTGGCTGGGCAGGTCTCCCACAGAACGCTGGAACAGCGAATCCTCTGCTGGCTGTGCTGTAGTGGAAAGAGACAGTTATGAGTACACGAGAAGCATTCAGAGTCCCAGGCAGAAATAGGAGAAGCTCCGAGACAGGGAGAGCAGGCCCTCGGGGAGTGAGTACCTGATCCCTTAGAGCAGAGACACTCAGTTGTATTGTACTCGCGTAGCAGTAACAGATTCCACTAGATGAGAGGTCTGGCACCAGAACAGAGGGCAGGCCCTCGAGGAGCGAGTACCTGGTTCCAGTGAAACAGGACTGTGGAATAGATAGTAGTTGTACTCACAGATGGAAAATGTTAGTGCAGTCTTCCAAGTAGAAAGGTTTGAAGATGTAGGCAGCAACTCAGGGAACATGGGCCCTCGAGGAGCGAGTACCGGTTTCCTGAAAGCACCTGAAAGAAGCAGAAAAGGCCCCCGAGGAGCGGGTACACCGTTAGCAACCCCGAAGGGTGTAAGAGTTCCAGATAACGCTGGAATGGCAGAGCAGCTTCGGTACGGAGAGGGAATCCCATCCGTAGGGTTTCTGTTGCTAACTCGATGAGCTAGCAAATACTGTAGGCTTAAATATCCGGGCAGCGTGACGTCATACCAGGGGGACACCCCTGAGGTTCGTGCCAACGTGGGAATAAAGATGAGGGCGGCGTGCGCGCGCCCTAAAGTACCTTGGAGAAGCATGGCGGGAGGCAGCACCAAAGCTGGTCCGGGGATGCCGGAGAGGACAGCAGACACCGCAGCAGCCAGTAGTCCGAGGTGAACGGGAGGAGCCACAAGTAGTGAGAGGTAGGCGGGGCGAAGACCGACGGTCGCAACACCAAGATCTTAAAGGGGGTGGGGGATGGGGTACTTGACTGTTTGGCCTGAATCCCAAGGAATGACAACACCTCAGGGAAACTTCCTCCCCCAACAGAATGGAGATCTTCATTTTGTTGGGGGGCATCAACCATGATCCCTCTTGGAATTAATATTGGTTCTGGCATCGGTGCTAGTGCCTGGCCACCAGGCAGTCTAAGGGACTCGGGTAGCGGTTCTCAGATGAATGGTGCCATTCCTGGTGCTCTTGATACGAAGGCACCAAGGCGCTGCAGACCTTCTCCAAGGCCTGCTGGATCTTCTTGCCCAACTCTTCTTTGAAAATAGCTAATGCTAACAACAATTGGGAGACAGTAGGGGTGGCTACGTCCATGTCCTCCTCCAAAAGGAGGTATATATCTGTCTTGGACACCAGGATCTGTGGAGGCTGAGGTGAACCCCGGTTTTTGGGAGGATGAGTTCTCCTCTCCACAGGACCACTTAGGGGGGTTCTTGGCAGCTTACAGACCATCCCTGCTCCTGGTATCATACACTGATGGAAACTGATGCTGCTGCTGCTTCTTTGACTGCTCTTGATGCCGATGTCAAAGAGGTGGAACCCATCACAGTTTATGAACGGGACTAGTCAGACGATGGTCTGTCCCTGGTTCTCTACTATCCTTTAGCACAGATGGAACCCAAGGGCTCCCCTGATGTATCTTCTTCCACCAATGCATCTCAGATTCCTCAGATGTAGATGCCTCAAATGCTGATAGATTGGACTTCTAATGCACAAAGTACTTCTCAATCAGCTCTATTTGGGACTGTCGTCCTTCAGGGTTTCTATGCCTGGACATCATGCGATACCCTTAGGCATAGGATACATCTATCATGAGATCAGTGATAGACATGACCCTGTTGCACCATAGGCATTGCTGAAACCCGCTAGACATGTTCGGCCAAAAAATAAGGGAAGATGAATTAAACCCGTTGGTGGAGGTGATTGATGTTCACTGGGCACCAACAGGATACCGACCTGGCAGCAAAATGACAACAAAAAATTAAGAATGCTCAAAAATCCTACCTAAGGAAACTATAGGGTTAGAAGACAAGAATAATGCTGTGAAGCTCCACATCAAACAATCTTTCTGTGAAAAACTGCTGAAAAAGGCCCAGAGCAGAAGAAGTGAGACAAACCACAACTGGAGGCTCCATGGAAAAAGAAAGACTGAAGGAGCCCCCCATATGGACACACACATTATGATAGCATGCATGGGGCATGCTCAGTGAGACAGTCAAAGTTCTGGAAACTGACATAAAAGTTGTGTTATTTTGCCTAGAAATTTCAATGATAGAATAAATGATATGTCAGAGGCAAAATTGACTTTGCCATTGATTTTTCTTGGGTGTGATGTAACAAAATCATTTTTCAACTGACTTTTTTTTATCACATTGAAATTCCCAGGCAAAATAAAATTATAAACTGAAAACGATGGTTGACACCTTGCTTGTCCTTGAAAATAATTCTCTGTATCCATAACCACTATTAAAGAAGCAGATCTGTGTGTGTGTGGGGGGGGGGGGGGGGGGGGGGAGGATCATATGTGACCTGTGTGAGGAGACACATACTCTCTCTCTGTACACACACAGACATACAACTCTTCCTCCTTATCCCTGTGGATGTGTACCTTTAGACAGATTTTTGTGAAGAATTCCTCCACGTCAAAGTAAAGCTCATTTCATCCAGTTTGGTGGCAGGGCAGAATTGTTAGCCCTTTTGGCAGTACCAAAATCTTATTCTGAGATAGCTGACGATTAGCGAGAACATAAAAATTGCCATGCTTGGTCACACCAAGGTCCATCAAGCCCAGCATCTTGTTTCCAAACTGTAGCCAATCCAGGTTGAAGTGCTCGGCAAATCCATAAAGTAGAACTAATTCCTGTTACTCATTCCTGGAGTGAGTAATAGGATCATGCATGCATGAAAAATGCTACAATGGAGAAACCAGTAAAAAAAAATAAAAAATAAAAAAAAATTTAAAAAAAAGAACAAGAATCAATCTTCATACACATAACATAAAACCAGAATGATAGCTCAGTAGATAAACAATCCTCAAAAGGGAAGATCACTCCTGTAATGACCTTACAATTAAGGTATTTAAAGTCAACTTTAGGAGTACATAAGAATTTATTTATTTCATGGTTTTTCTAGACTGATGTTGGTGTGAACCTTCACACCGGTTTACAATGTTTCTTTACAATAAATTCAACATAAAATACAGTAATTCATAAAAACAAGGAAAACAATCATAATATCCTAAATCTAACTTAAAGTTAAATACACATTAAAATTCTAATTAAGAACTAAACTTTGTGCACAGTTAATAAAATGACATCTTAAAAATTTAAAATAAAGTAAAATGTTAAACATAATTAATAAAATAACATGGCAAATTTCTAACTGGCTTCCACTTGAAATGCTTGTGCATATAGCCAGGTTTTCAATGCTTTCTTAAACTCTTTCATATTACTCTGGAGTCTTAGTTCAGTAGGTAATGCATTCCAAAGACCTGGGCCTGCCAATGAGACAGCCCTTTCCCTGACGGAAGTGAGTCTGGCAGTAGTGATAGAGGGAATGGTAAGAAATCCCTTTCCAGCCGAACACAAATTTCGTTGTGGTGTATGTATTCGTATGATTGCATTCATCCAGTCTACTTGTTCTGCGTAGATTGCTTTATGTAATAGGCATAAGGCTTTAAATTTAATTCTGTATTCTACTGGCAACCAGTACAAAGCAGCTAAGACAGGAGTAATATGATCTCGTTTGTGCCGGAGATTAGCCTGGCAGCCGAATTTTGCAGGACCTGCAATGGTCTAATTGAAGACTTTGGGAGGCCAAGTAGTAATGAATTGCAATAATCTATATTCGTAAATATTAGTGCTTGCAGCACAGTTCTGAATTTTTCATGGTGTAGTAACGGTTTCAAGTGTCTCAGAATTGATAGTTTATAGTAACCTTCCTTTATCTTAGTTGAGATGTGTTTTTTTTTTTTAACGTGAGTTCGGGATCCAACCAAACGCCTCAGTCTCTGATTTTATTCCCTAATGGGATGGTCACACAAAAGGAATTAATATGAACACTGGCTCTCTCACCCATTGTCAGATATAGGTCCTTTAAATTGTAAAGTTTTACTGTTTCATCACCTCTGGCATTCACCCACCCCTTCCCTTTACTGCTACATGCAAGTAGCCTAAGACCTAGATGACTATTATTTAAACCCAAGGTAAACACGCTGTTTCTTCACTGATCTGATGAAGCGAGGATTACACTTGAAAGCTAGCCACAGACATATTAAGTTAGCTTAATAAAAAGGTATCACCTACAACTTGTTTGTTGACCCTTAATTCCACAATATTTTTTATTTTTATTTATTTAGGCATTTTATATACCGTCGTTACAAAGGAAGATCACAATGGTTTACAATACCAGGATTCATATTCTTGGTCAACAATCACATACAGTGTGTGTTCACATTCACATTCTAGGTTAAAACTACAATAAATATATGTTCTAATATGAACTAATATGGCAACCATAATTATATGCAACTGATCTTTCTGTTCTAAGAATTTTAGATGCATATATAAAAGTAAAAAATATTTAAGACAAACTACTATACCATCAGCTAAAAAGGGGATGCTGAACAGTACCCTATACTGATTTTATGAATATTCTTTTCAGAAAATTCAAATTGCTCACATTAAAATTATTTATAATACTAGTTGGGGTATTAAAATGTAACTAAAGCATGCATAGCTAAAACATTAAGGAAAGTCATTTTTAGATTTCAAAGGTATATAGCTAATTAACATAGGGTATTGTTAATCTATCAAAATATAAAAGAAAAAAAAAAAAGATTATCTAGGGAAAAATAAACAAACAGGAAAGCTTATATTTTGAGCAATGTGACTTATAGTGGTGATTTAACACCAGTTATAGAAACATTTAGTTTTACTATTCTAGTGGAATTAATAGGTATAAAGAATTTCACACCAGTAAATTTCTTTTCTTATTCTTTTTTGGGGGGACTATTGGGACCACTTACAAGATGTTTAAGAAAAACTTGGTAATTTCGCATGTCACCCATTCTCTACACATGTAATTAGTAATAAAAAAAAAAAGTTAACAAGTTGTTCGCATATGCAAACAAACAATAAGTGATTTCCTGCTAAGAGGGTATCTGCCCTGGAGTTATATTTTCTCTGTACATTAATACTGCGCATTGATATTCATTTTTTGTGTGTCTGGAAAACAGTGTCAGCAATGAAACATACCAGAGGTGTGTCCACGTCCCCTGGTGACAGGCTGATTTCATCAGGAGAGGTGACAGAAGAACGAGTGGTGCGGGGAGTTCGTGGGGAAGGGAGTGTGTCCCAGGCATTATACCCACTTGGAGGTGGAGTTGGCATCTGAACACCTGAACGTTGGCAGCAGTTCTCTGGATTACACATCCATGCTTCAAGTAATTTCTCCCTGTCCCAATCTTTAATAAATATGCAAATGAAAATTTTTTTTTAGCAGTTTTCATTTTATGATCACATAGTCATGAAAAACAACAATTATGACATATTTGTTTATAAATCAGAAGACAGAGAAGATGACTGCTTAATGAAAAGAGTGAGATTAGGGCCATGAAGACTGGATTGCTCATTTATTAGCACAGTGAATGCAATATGTGGTGTTAACACAATTTAGCGCATTTCACCACGTATTTCAAATCAATCACCACAAATACAACAGAAAAGTTGTACTCAGTATGGTTGCTCATGACTGGTATGTTTAAATTTTCAGTTTAGGAACCTCTCTGTTCAGTCTACTGATTCCTGGAATGTAGTCCAAGGTACTGTCTGTTTGCTAAACACTGCCGGGAGCCAAGACCTACAGGTTTACTTGGGATTCCAAGTGATTTCAAATGATAGCCTCAGGGTTGCATGCTGCTCACTTATAAATGTACAGATAAACTGCATTAATAAAGACAGTCTGCAGGTTAAGCCACACATTAATCAGAGCCATGTTCACTTTTTCTCTTGTCCTCTCCATTCAGTTCTGTGCTAGCTATCAGCACCAAAGCAGAGAGAAAACTTTGTAAGGCAAATAGAGAGGAGTTTGCAGTGGTTGTGATGGAGAGCCAGTCGGACCCTGTGCAGCTTTTAGCTATTGTGCACTAGCTTTCTTATAAATGCATATGTAGCTGATATTGTAAGCTTTACTGGGCAGCAACTCCTTACTCTATAGCTTATAAATAGCTCTCAATCCATGAGGTAACTTGAAAACAGGACACTTCAAATTCAAAAACCCCTTGAAACAAGAAGTACAGTTAATTTTTATCATCAAGATTTAAGTACCTTTTGTTGGCTTTACCAAGAATCTGCCTTTTTATCACTTCATATTTTTGATTGGCTATTATCTGGCCAGCAAAAGTGCTTTGGGAATAATTTCCTGTTTTTCTACTGAAGCATCATCTTAATTTTTTTTGTTTCCTGTTGCTAAGGTTGTTAGGCAAAAGTAATATCACAGTGCTATGGGGTGTTCATACATTTGTGCACTTTGGCTCCACCAACGAGCCTCTTGCAGAAAAATGGGACCAGAATCAGAAAGAGGGCCAAGCCAAGGACTGGAGTGCATGAGACAAGCAGCAGGGGTTGACTTAGAAGAAACAGAGAGCAGGTAGTAACAGTAGCTAAGCTATGAGTGCTATGTTTTGATTTCTAGAGCAATGCTGCTGCAGAGTAGTAACTCGAGATGCAGGGGCTAAAAAGAGCAGTGTAGGCAGCATGAGATGGGGGAGGGGAGAAAACCCAAGAAGCAGCAGCTACAATTAAGTGAGGTGAAGTGGAGCGGAGCGAGGGTGGGGCATGAAGACTGTAGAAGGTCCAAGATGGGCTGAAACTTCAATAGTTGGAATTATTGGGAGCCAGAATAGCTGGAGGAGCATGTAGAGCAAGGGGAAGGGAGATACAGGGAAGTCAAACAGAGGACTGGCAGCTGGGTAAAAGAGGGAAGGACTGGAAGAATACCTGCAGTGGCAGCTGTAATTGGAAGCAAAGAATGGAGCCAACTGCTAGCACTGGCAATGCTTTCTGGTGAATACAAACAGCAAAGTAGAAGTTCATTTTGGGATACATATTGGCACCTGTGTAGAAGTGGTGGTAATCCTGGGGCTCTGAAACAAAGTAACTTTGCTCAATAGGAAACTCACTCCCTAGCCCATTTATAAATTTTACTGAAGCTGACAGCATAATCAAGCTGATGCAATATTGGCATGTGGAAAACAGGCTCTCCTAATGCAGGCCAGTCGGCCTCTCCGGGGCACCCGATGGAACATGCAAATGGGCTGCCGTGGTTAAAAAGGAGGCACTAGGAGAATTTGTGCACCCCTAGCATCTCCTCAGCAGCAGGCGCCCAAGAAAGGTGGCTGTCAGCAGGTTAGGAAAACAGACGCTCAATTAACAAGCGTCCATTTTCCTAACCTGTGGCTGTGCACAGGTTAAGAAAAGGGAGCCCAGCACGGAAAACTTTGACCAGCCTATTGAGCACATCCAGCATGCCCCTAACCACGGGAGGGGGGGGGGGGGGGGTCCCTCTTCAGTCTTATAACATAGAATTAGCAAAAAAGGAACAACCGAAAATCCCCATAGAAAAAATATTCCAACTCTGCAGGGAGGCGGGCGGGTTCCGTGAGGACTAACATCCTGCTATCCTTGGAGAACACCTGTTACAGGTAAGTAACTCTTTCTCCAGGGGCAAGCAGGATAGTAGTCCTCACAACTGGGTGATTAAGTAGCTTCAGGCCTCTCCGACCATGAGCAGCAAAAACAGGTGCAAATGTGTAAAACTGCAGATGCAGAGACTAGTGGAGCAGGCCGTCACCCAAGAGGGGAACCATGGCGGGAGAGTTGGGTTCATGGCTGAAAGATTCTGCAGGACGGACTGTATGATATGGGAACCCTGTCGCCTGTCCTTGTCTAGGCAGTAATGAGAGGTAAAGGTATGGTGTGAACTCCAGGTTGCTGCTCTGCAGATCTTATGAATAGGAACCACCCATAGGAATACTACTGAAACAGACATGGCCCGGACGGAGTGTGCCCGAATAGGGCCAGGAAGCTGAAGCCCTGCCTGTGTGAAGCAGAAGGTGATGCAGTCAGCCAACCAGGGTCAGCGTCTGTTTAGAAACAGTGACACCCAATCTATTTCTGTCAACGAAATGAATAGCTGAGTGGAGGTGCGATGGGGCGCCATCCGTTCCAGGTAGAAGGCAAGCGCCCTCTTACAATCCAAGGAATGGAGGGCACGTTTACTTTGATGAGAATGAGGCCTCGGGATAAAGGACAGTAATACGATGGACTGAGGTGGAACATGGATACTACTTTGGGTAGGAACATAGTATGTGTACGGAGAACCACCCTGTCGTGTCAGAACTTCGTGTAAGGTGAGTATGACACCAGCGCCTGCAGCTCACTCACCCTGCGAGCCGATGTGACCACAACTAGGAAAAGCACTTTCCAGGAAAGGTACTTTAGGTCACAAGAGCATAACGACTCAGAGGTTTCATGAGCTGTGAGAGAACCATGTTCAGATCCCAGGAAACCACTGTGGGGCATGGAGGGGGTTTGAGCTGAAGGAGACCCTTCATGAAACGTCCCACCAGAGGATGGCAAGAAATAGCAGAACCATCCACATCCTGATAGTATGCTCCTATGGCACTTAGGTGTACCCTTCACGGAGGCGGTTTGTAGGCCAGACTCAGAGAGGAACTGCAAGTAGTTCAGAAAAGCCGAGGGGGAGCAGGTGAAAGGGTCTAAGCCGCGACCTTCACACCAGGAGAAGAGTTTCCACTTCAGGTTGTAGGACTTTCCGGTGGAAGGTTTCCTGGACTCCAGGAGAACATGGGATACCTCTCCGATTGTAGGCCAAGGGCCTCCACCATCAGCTGGGTCAACATCCACACTGTGAGGGCTAGGGACTGGAGGATGGCTAGGGACTGGAGGACCAGGGCACTTCAAATTTGAAGTGCCCTGGTCCTGTGTGATCAGTTCTGTAGTCGTCCTCAGTCGGATCGCAAGTTCCCAAAGGGTCAGGTACCAGATCTGACAGGGCCTCAAGGGAGCAATTAGGATCATGGAGTACTGATCCTGCTGCAACTTCTAAAGTATCTTGGAGATGAGAAGGGGTGGGGAAGCATACAACAAGTCTGCCCCCCACTGGATCGAGCCAGCAATCCCTTGCCCCTCCTGCCTAGGGAGCAAAAGCGGTGTACTTTCCGGTTCTCCAGGGAGGCGAACAGGTCCACATTTGGGGTCGCCCCCAGAGGCTGAAAAGGCAATTAGTCACCTCCTGCTTGAGGGACCACTCATGTGGCCTGAAAGTCCAACTCAGGGCATCAGCCAGGATGTTGTCCACCCCCGGCAGGTCCACCGCCCTGCTGGCAATGGCCCATGTCAAAACCAAGGCTGCCTCCTGGTGGGGGGGGGACAGGGACGGGACGACAACCTGGTTCCTCCCTGTTTGTTCAAGTACCACATGGCTACTTTATTGTGTGCACCAAAATTACCTTGTTCACTAGGAGTTCGTAGGGCATACCAAACTTCCCTCAACTCCAGAAGATTGATTTGGAGCCACCTTTCCTGAGGGGACCAGAACCCTTGGGTGCGATGCTTTAGGACGAGTGCTCTCAACCCCGTCTCAGAAGAGTTGGTGGTGAAAGTGACCTGGCTGGAGCTGCTTGAAACAGGAACCTCCATAACAGGTTCTCGGGGACGGTCCACCAGAGAAGAGAATGACACAGCTCATCTGTGACCACAATGGTGGGCACCTAGGTCCAGTGATGCCTGACACCACTGGGAATGCAGTGTACACTGTGCGCGTCACATGTGCAGTCGAGCAAACAGGGTAACACGCACTGTCGCCGCCATATGGCCAAGCAGCTGGAGCAAATGGCGAGCAGAGACCTGCATGCGGCTGGAAATGAGACATGCTAGAGCCGCTAAGGTTTCTGCCCTGACCTGAGGTAGGTAGGCCTTGTTCTGGACAGTGTCCAGGTGTGCCCCAATGAAGTCCAGTTGTCTGGCTGCCTGAAGATGGGACTTGGGGTAGTTGATCAAGAATCCCAAAGTTTCCAGTATGTCAATCGTGAGGGCACATGGGAGTCTGAGCTCTCTGGATCGAACTGCCTTTGATGAGCCAGTCATCAAGGTAGGGGAATATGTGAATCCCCTGCCTGCGAAGATGGGCACCTACAACTGCCAGACATTTGGTAAAATCCCGGAGGACAGAAGCCAGACCGAACGGCAGGACACAGTATTGGTAATGTTGCTGGCCCACATGGAAACTGAGGTACTGCCAATCCCCATGGAAAATTAGGATATGGGCGTACGTGTCTTGCAGATCGAGGGAGCAGAGCCAGTCGCCCCCCTTTAGAAGGGGGATTAGAGAGCCCAGCGAGACCATCTTGAACTTCTCTTTCACCAAGAACTGGTTTAGGGCTCTCAGATCCAAAATGGGCTGGAGGCCTCCTGTTTTCTTGGGAATAAGAAAATACCAGTTCCCTGCTGGCCGGCGGGCAAAACCCTGTGACCTGGTGGCCGGCGGGCACTGTCTTGACTGCTTTCGTGGAAAGGAGGGCCGCGAGTTCTATCTGAAGTATTTGATCATTCCCTACCACTCCCCATCCTGAAACTGGTGGGGAGCAGGGTGGAAGTCGCTGGAAATGAAGCCGGTAACCCTGGTGGATGATGGACAGTGATCAGACATGATCGAACTCCAATGGTCTACAAAGAGTTGAAGACAGCCTCCAACTGGGGGTCCAGGGTTCCACGGATGGCTCTGGCTCTATCGCCACCAGTCAAAAACTGGTGGAAGGGTTTTGCAGTGGGGCCGTGGGCACCTGAGGGGGCCGAGACTGCCTCTGCCTGGGTTTCCCCCACTGGCCGCTGAGGCCTAGACCTCGCAGCAGGAGGGTAATACCTGTAGGGCCGGAAAAAAGGGCGCTTCGGATATGACAGTGTGGGCTTCCTAGAAGGCTGGGTGACGGAAGTGCTAGCCAACAATTGTTGAAGGGTCTCTTGATAGTCCTTCAACTAAGCCACAGCCTCCTTGATCCAGTCGCCAAACAGATTCTCCCCAGTACAGGGCAGGTCTGCTAGATGGTCCTGGACCTCTGGGTGCAAGTCAGATGCCCACAGCCAAGTTGTGCGCCGGGCTCCAACACCTGCTGCAGCCGACCTCATGGCTGTTTCAAACATGTTGTATGCCGCACGGACTTCGTGTTTGTCACATTTGAGATCCTGCTCAAGCACATTCAAACTCCTCCTGATACTGCCGAGGAAGGTGCTCAGTGAACTCCTGAGCTTCCTTCCATAGGTTTTGTGAATACTGCCCCATGTAAAGCTGATAGCATGCTGTGCAGGCAATAAGCATGGAACTCTGGAATATCAGTCAACCTAAGGCATCTAGAGCTTTGTGTTCACACCCTGGAAGTGCTGTCGCATGGGTGTGTACACTTTTAGCTTTCTTAAGGCTGACTACCACCACCAATTGGTGTGGTAGTTGGTGGTCAAACCCGGTGGCTGGTTGTACCAGGTACACCAGGCCTGTCTTTTTGTTGTCTGGTGGCATCAAGATCGAATGCTCCCATATGCAGGTTAACAGGACTTTGAAAACGTCATGGACAGGTACCACCACTACTTCGTTCGGCGCATCCATGAACTGCAGGATCTCAAGCATTTTGTGTCTAGAGTCCTGCTCCACCAATAACTGGAAGGGGACGGACTCTGCCATGGCCTTGACGAACCCCATAAAGGAGAGGTCCTCCAGGGAGGATCGCTGTTGTTCCTCTGGAAGGGAGGGTTCAGAAGGTAAACCTTCTGACTCATCTGATGGAGACGGAAGACTCCCATTCCCATGGATCATATAGAGGCTCACTCTCGCTGCGGCCCTCCGGGGTAGCAGGAGAGAAGCTCACCCGAATGCAGGGCCCAGGCCTCAATTGCACTGAGGGAGGCATCAGAGGGCCTTGAATTCTCGAGGGGTCCAAAGGCACCATAAGCATCGGGGGCACTAAAGGAATCGATGGAATCGACCCAGAGGGCCCTAGGATGTTGGAAATGTGGACCCTTAAGCCGAGACGAGGTTTGCGCTACCTCCAGGGGGTAGTCCCTGGAAGTCCTTGTCCGGCACGGCGGTTCTGAGAGAGAAGACCGAACTGGACCGTCACCTGTACCAGCCCTCGTTCCCTGCAGGTTGAGCCCTTGGGTACCGGGGCTGGCAGACCTTAGGCGCGGGTCTTACCAGGCATGGAACCAGCAAATGAGGATTGAGGCAGCGTCAGATGAATCCAGGGGTAGAGGCAGGCAGAGAGTAAGCAGAGTCAAATACCAGGCAAGGAGTCAGGGCAGGCAGAGATCAAGCAGAGAAATACCAGGCCAAAAGTCAGAACCAAGAAACCAATCCAAGGAACAAGGAGCAAGACAGGGACCAGAGGCAAGGAACAGGAATGCTGGAACCAGGAACAAGACAAGGCAGAGTCAGGAATGCTGGGATCAGGAACACAGACAACTCTCACTCTCTGAAGAGCAGGACCCGTTGCTGAGGCCCTCATTGAAGGCAGGGTCTGGCCGTAAATAGTTCCTGGTTGATGAGGTCATTAGCAAAGGCCGCCTTTAAGAGGTCAAACTGTCCCATGCATGCGTACCAAAAGAGAGGAGAAGCAAGAAAAGCAAAGGACAACCTGCACCCGGGATACCCTGATGCGAGGAACCGCGCACAATGCTCAAGCACACCGCACCAGCCCCGACATGTGAAGCAGCGCAGTGCACAGAACGCTGGTCCCCACACTGGGGCACGGTGTGCCCACCATGCCAGGCTGGAGGAGAGTGTGGCGGTCTGTGGGATAGGCCCTGGGCCACCGAATGTAACAGTACCCCCCTTCCAAAGCCCCGAGTTAGTGGGTTTACCAGCACTAAGGAAGATTTGAGTGGAAGATTCCGCAACCAGCATTGATAATTATTATTTTCCTAACATGTAGACAGTTGCCCTCAGGACCAGTGGGTTCATGCCAGCATATGGAGATGGAGCAAGCTGACGTCACAGTATATATAACCCTGCCAGTATAAGTATTGGTTTTGTCCCCTAGTTCGTGCAGTTCTGGGGACCGAGCCATCCCTATCAAGGGGGAGAACCTCTTCCAATAGTTGGAAGGGAGGTCTGGCTCTACTGTTGTGGAATGAAGGACCTCCGTTCCCTTACAGTCTGGACAGGCAGAAGGAGAGAGGGGGGGGGGGGGGGGGGGGGCGTCACTGTCTCTTGCCCTTCTCCTGTAAAAGAAGGGTATTCAAGGTTTGTATTCTTCATCTTTCTCGCTTAGTAGACATGAGATCTTTTTCATAGCTCAGTTGTGCTCCTTCTTACAGTCCTCATCTTCCAATCTCTCTTGGACCAACTGGTCCTTCAGCTGAGCAAAGACTAATTGTAATATATATCCTTCTGGAAGGCCCCGGAGGTGGTTTGAGTCTCTTGTGACCTCTTGCCAGGGGTGTGAAGATTTGGCAGGGTGGTGGCCAAGAGCAGGGAACTGGGAGGCTCTTCCGATCAAACAAGAATCCGTGCATCCTGGTTCCCAATGGATGAGTTCCATCGTGGACCAATTAAATTGGGGTTGGTGCCTCTGCAACCATGGCAGACCCAAAATGATGGGACTTATTGCCCTAAGAAGCACATGGAAAGAAATGAGCTCCCTGTGTGCGGGTCCTACTTTCAATGTGAGTGGTGAGTAGTCCGAGTCACTAGCCCGGGAAGGAGGTCCCCAAAAGCCGAGGAAATTGCCAATGGTGCTATCTTGGGGATTCGATACCAGTCTATAACTTTTTGTCATATGAAATTTTCCCCAGCCCCGGAGTCCACCAGGGCTTGGGTGGAGAAGCAGGCAGAGGGTTGTTCCAGGGAGACAGACAGTAGAAGCCGGGGCAAGGGGGTGGTTAGCCTGAGGGTCGTCTGCTCCATTACTTCACGGCATGGAGAGGTTCCCTTTCTCTCTGGGCACTGGGCCAACAGATGACCATTTGTTCCGCAATACAGAAAGAGGCCAAATTGACGTCAGGTCTTCTCTTCGTTAATAAGGTGGGCATTACCTAGTTGTATGGGGTCCTCTAGGGAATCCCTTGAAGACCAATTGTGGAAAAGACAGTGTTCTGGAGGTGCCCCCTTTGAACAGAACAGAGCAGAGCTTCTGAGCTCCTGCTGGAGGAGTCTGCCAATCTTCTCTGTGAGATCAATGAGGCCCTCAAAAGAGATAGGCAATTCTCACGCTGCTAGCTCATCCTTAATCCTGAGGGCTAAACCCTCCAAGAATATAGTACGCAGGCAGTTGCCCTGCCAGTTCAACTCTGTGGCCAGGGTTCAGAATCCGATTGCATATTCCATCAGCGACAGATTTCCCTGGCGCAGGTGCAGAAGGTCAGAGCCCAAAGTGGGCAGCCGACCGGGCTCAAAGACCTGCTTGAATGCTGAGACGAATTGCTGGAGATTAGAGAGTAGCAGGTCAGCACGCGCCCATAGTGTTCAAGCCCAGGCCAGAGCTTTCCCGTCGAGAAGGGAGAGGATGAATGTTGTCTGCACCAAATCATTTGGGAAGAGCGCCGGCTGAAAAGAAAAATGCATATGGCAGTGGTTCAAAAATCCACGACACGGCTTGGAATCTCCATCATACCGGGGAGGTGCAGGCAAGGGGATTGTCACCTGATGGGAATCTGGAATTGGCGCTGGAACGGTGGCTGATGGCGGTGGGGCCGCGGGGAGGGTCAAGGAGTCCAAGCGTGCGGCAACGCGGTTCATATCTGCCACGACAAGTTCTAGGGCTGACTGAGCAAGGCCAGGAATGGCCTTGAAGGCAGCCAGATCCGCCCGGCCCATGGCCTCAGCATCCTGTTGGAAAAGTGGACCCTTAAGCAGAGACGAGGTTGGCGCTACCTCCTGGGGGTAGCCCCTGGAGGTCCTTGTCGGGCAGCGGTTGTGGGAGAGAAGACTCAACTGGACCTTCACCTATACCAGCCCTTGTTCCCCGCAGGTTAAGCCCTTGGGTACCGGGGCCAGCAGAACTTAGGCGCGGGTCTTCCCAGGCGTGGAACCAGCAGACGAGGATTGAGGCAGTGTCGGATGAATCCAGGGGTACAGGCAGGCAGAGAGCAAGCAGAGTCAAACACCAAACAAGGAATCAGGGCAGGTGGAGATCAAGCAGAGAAATACCAGGCCAGGAGCGAGAAACCAATCCAAGGGACGAGGAGCAAGGCAGGGACCGGAAGCAAGGCACAGGAACACTGGAACAAGGCAAGGCAGAGTCAGGAACGCTGGGATCAGGAACGCAGGCAATTCTCACTCTCTGAAGAGCAGGACCCGTTGCTGAGGCCCTCATTGAAGGCAGCGCCTGGCCTTAAATATGTCCTGGTTGATGAGGTCATCAGCAAAGGCCATGGGGCTTCAGAACCGTCTCCCCTGCTGCTAGCCCTTTAAGAGGCCAAACTGTCCTGCATGCCGAAAGGGGGGAGAAGCAAAAGAGCCAAGGACTACCTATACAAGGGATTCCACGGCGTGAGGACCCGTGCACAACACCCAAGCGCACCGCACCAGCCCCGTGTGTGGCGGCGCAATACACAGGACGCTGGTCTCCACACCAGGGCATGGTGCGCCCGCCTCACCGGGCTGGAGGTGAATATGGCAGTCCATTGGGATAGCCTCCAGGCCAAATGTAACATGGGAAAGCTGGACGGTGAAGGGTCACTGCAAGCCTCCAGCTCGATGGCCTGTCCTCTTCTGAGGAGTTGCTCACCGGTATGGGGGCTAGCAGCAACAGCAGTGGTGCGCTCAGAGGCCTCTGAGGAGCTTGATGCACCGGTGGCAGCTGCGAGGGAACATCCCGAGCAGCATGTTGAGCCTTTCCAACAATGGTGTGAGCACCGTTAGAGCAGGCTCTTGTGGCGGAGGCGGTACCCGGGGAACCAGAGGCTCGAGGCCCTGAAGGGTCGGACCGACCGCCGTCCGCACACGTTTCGCCCCGATCAATTTCTCCATTTTGTCGAGGCGAGCCCTATATTCCTTCAAGGTCATTTGGGCACAAAGCTCAAACATGGACATTGTGATAGGCCCCCAGGCAAAGACCTCATGGGGGTCTGTGAGGGACATAGTCTGCGGGCACTGGCGGAAGCTGGAAATGCCATTGGAAAAAGCACACAACGCGCGGTCGATGGTCGGCGGGTATTCAGAAGGAGCACCATCGGTGATTGACCATGAATACCCCGAGGAAACTTACCAATCTGAAGGGAGGGTGAGGGACCCTACGAGATGCGTGGAAGAAAGGGAAAAAATGTGCGAGCTCCTGAATAGCATGGTGACAGCTTCGCGGAAAAGAAGAGACTGAAGAGTGACCCTGCGTGGACGCATGGTTACCGGCATGCTGGGCTCCATCCGATGATGAGGACTACCATCCTGCTTGTCCTTGGAGAAACTGAGTGTCCCTTTTCTTAATCTGACCTAACTCCTTTAAGTTCTTCCGTCAACTTAATATCGCCACGATATTAAGTCGGAGGAACTACAGAAAAGCAGTATTTTCTGCTTTTCTGTTAAGTTTTGAGGAGCCCCTAAAGTTAACGCCTGCTACTTTAATTTCTGAGAGTAAAAATGTGTGGGTTGGGCGCACTTTTTTTTTTTTTTTGCATTGGGAGGTAATAGTTAATAGCCTTCAACATGAATTTACATGTGAGAGTGCTATTAGCTTTGCGGGGGAGGGGGGGTTGGAAACATGTTTTGAACATGCTAATAATCCCCTTATTGCCTAAGGAGTTGTGGATGCATGTCCAAAACGCACATCCAACCACGGGTTCATCAGTGCGCTCAAAATACGAGAAGAAAATTCTTACTGCAGCAGTTTTTTTTCCATAGGATAGAATGCATTAAGAATTTGAAAAAAAAGGTATGACAAACATTCCTGTAGCAAGTGCATTTTGCTTACTGTCAGAATCCAGTGTGAAGTGGATCTTGAGAATAGGGGACAAGCAGCTAAACAGTCTTTTAAAAACTTTGGTACAACTATGTCCTAAACAGGAAAGATGTGAGTAGGATGTTTTTGATTCGATCAGTTACACATGAACGTTTTATTATCCATGCAAGTAAACTTTTAAAACATGCTTATTTTAGGATTACATAAAAAAAATGCACTTATGCAAATTATCTAATGCTAAAGAGTTCCTGCTGTAATGCTGTCATCTGACATTGGTGCAGACAGATTTCACCCTTATGTACTTCAGCTGGTTTAAAGTCAATTTGATATGGCATCTCTTCTCAGTTGTTGTCCGATTAAACATTATAGCAGGATTCTATAAAACAGCTTACAACACATGCAACAAAACTGCATTACACTGCTCTGAATAGCAGTAATGACATCAAGAGTGGTTGGATCACAGTAGTTACACTGTTAGAAATAAACCAAAAATAGTCTTTGATTAACAACTAACACAGCTGGACAAAAGACTTCTTGTTTGTAATTTGAAAACTGAAATGTACCTATGAATACATTCTCTGACAAATGTCCCAGAACACAAAGGGCTGAAAATCTGGAAACAGTTTAACAGTGACAGTCATTAATATATGTAAGATACCCTGTCAAAATCTTTGGATGTTAGGACATTCCCATAAACAATGAAGAATAGCTTTCTTTTCAGCATGTTTAAACACTTGCCTGAATTAGTTATGCCCATCTTGTAGGCTGTATAAGGTAATATTGTTCTATATAGAATTCTCAACTATAGTTCATGAAGTGCTATTTTCTCAGTAATTTTATACTGCAGAGAATTACATTTGTAGATATTCTATTCATGTCTATACTAAGATCAACTAAGCTTTTTAAATTTGTATGTGTTATAAGAGTATGCAGGTATTATTATAAAGAAGTGATCAGCTTCTTCCAGTTTTATAACTATCTGAGCCTTTGAAATATTTGAGGTGCACTCAGTTGTGTTTAATTTAAATTTTATGGTAATAAAATTCCTTATTTGAAGATATGCAAAGAATTTTATTGTGAAAACTCATTTTCAATAAGCAGCTGTATGTATCCTGTATTATTTATAAAAACTAGTACTACCCTAATGCCTATTTCCAATCTTTTAAACATCTTAAACAAATCTTTAAAAAAATCCCCAAATCTTCTTGCATTCTTCACAAAACGCTCACATTATCCACAAAACCCTTTACAATCACAATTCCAACTGGCTTGAAGAGCTGCTTTGCTTCTGCCCCTCCAACCGCCCTACCAGAACAGCTCACAAAAGGTACACATCACACTCCCTCCCTTAAGGCGGCACACCTCACCTCCACGAGGGAGGTGTGCCGCCTTGCAGGCCCTGCCCTCTGGAACTCTATGCCCCCCCGAGCTCTGCCTCTAGCTTTGCATTCAGAAATTTAAGAAAAAATTAAAGGCCTGGCTATTTAAACAGGCATATCCAGAATAGGTCATCCATTATTTCATCCAAGTTCTCTCCCAAGCTCTTTTTTCCAAATTAATCCTTGTTAAGTCATATCATTCTTATCACTTGATGTTAACTACTCCTGTCCTAGCCATGTAATCTCTCCCCCCCCCCCCCCGACGGCTATTAAAACTTATTAGACACCGGCCCCGGATCCTTACCCCCCCTCTCATGTTATCTATCTTGTTATATTGAATAATGTAATTTACTGATCTCCTTCAATAGTTCAATACTGCTCCTTTTATTCCATGCACTGCCTCATTGTTAATTACCCTTTCCTTTTTCCATGCTTCCTTTCATAAGTTTATCCTCTTTGTTTCATCCTCTGCTCCCCTCCCCCTCCCCTGTTTTTTGTATTTTCATTTAGTTCTATGTAAACCGATATGATGTACCCACGAATACCGGTATAAAAAAAGCTGTTAAATAAATAAACATTGGGTACAGATCCTCTAGATGGGAATAATGGAATGCCTACCAAAGGTAAATAAGATTTCACATGGCAAGATCAAACTTTTAGTAAATTTCCAAACCAAATGATTAGATCTAAAAATCATGGATCATAAAGAGATCTTGTGGCAATTCTTCTCTCTATAAGGTAGCCTTTAAAAGCCCAATGCACACAAAAATTGGGAGATGCTCACACAAGTCAGGCTTGCATGCACCCAAACTTTAAAAGTCACCCAGATATATCTGTGTATCTCCCGTTGTGCGCACATCTCATGCAACTTCAAAAAGGGGCATGGGCATTTCAAGGCCTGGCCAATAGACTTGCATGTAAATACTTACATGCCCAGCGCGCGTTAAGTTTACTTCTGCTTTGGAGGAGGTATAAGTTGTGCAAAAAAATAAATAAAAAGCAGCCATTTGGAAGGGTTTAAACAGTCTGAGGTAACTGGGAGGTGTACAGTCTATTAAACCAGGGTAGTCTGGAGGACTTAGCTCAACACTGGGCAAACTGGTGGATGAACTGGGCAAACTGTTCATGGCATAGGTATACGACAGTTTTAAAATACCCTGACATATGTGGTAGAAACGGGATTTGTGCGCCCACTTAAAATTAGAAGTACATGTGCACGCACTCATAACATGCACACATGTGCACACAAGTTATAAAATCGCTTAAAAAAAAGTAGCCGACATAGTTCAGTTGGGAGCGTGTTAGACTGAAGATCTAAAGGTCCCTGGGTCAATCCCGGGTCTCAGCATCCCTTTGGAGTGGAATAGTAGCCTAGTGGTCAAAACAATGGGACCTGAACCAGGGAAGCCAGGGATCAATTCCCACTCAAGGGTTACTAAAGGCAAAAATAAATGTGGTTAATAACCTCAGGCTGAGAGGCATTGATTCTCTAAGTGTCAAGGTCTGCAAGTTTGAATTCAGTTTAGGGAAATAGGGAGGGTAATAGAAAGTAGGTACTAGTTAAGCTTTTTATATTAATCAAGTTTACTTAAGGAATAGCCACTGCTATTAATTGCATCAGTAGCATGGGATCTTCTTAGTGTTTGGGTAATTGGCCTGGTTTTGGCCTCTGTTGGAAACAGGATGCTGGGCTTGATGGACCCTCAGTCTGACCCAGCATGGCAATTTCTTATGTTCTTATGCATTCCTGGGCATTCATCGAAGCACTACTTTGAACGTTATTATCCCTATATTCATAATAGTTTTTAAGTCAAGGGGCAATGTTAACATTCCTTCCATGTTTATATCTGAATCTTCTCCTTTATTCAACAGGAAAGCACTCAATCTTATTAGGCATGCCAGGTTATATAGTTAGGGAAGCTCAATTCCACTTCTTCTCTAGGTACCTTAACTTTCTCAATAGGAAGTCTTACTCTTTTCCCATTCCATATAAATTAGACAATGTGTGTTTGGTATCATGTTTATATGTTTAAGTAAAATTAAGGAAATCATTTGCAAAACATAATAGTTTAGGTGCCAATATCATTTTTA
The DNA here is from genome assembly GCF_901001135.1 of Rhinatrema bivittatum. NCBI lineage: Eukaryota > Metazoa > Chordata > Amphibia > Gymnophiona > Rhinatrematidae > Rhinatrema > Rhinatrema bivittatum. The sequence continues at coordinate 169,302,356 of NC_042616.1, read as the reverse complement.
TATAATTTTGCCCGTTAGAGATACTGGGAACTGCATCCAACTTTACAATTTGTTTTTAAATTCCTGTTTGATTGGATAGATATTACATACATACTGATTTGTTGGGTCCATGTGCAATTCAAGATATTTACTATCCCCTGCCCATTTTAATGTAAATTAAGTCCAATCCCCCTGTGACATTTCATGTCTAATAGCTCTAAGTTTTCTAAATTTAATTTAAAATCAGGGAAACAAACTCTTACACCTGTTTTGAGTCACAGGAGCAACATCTGGAAAGATTCGAATTGGAAAACCATAGAAATCTTGTTTTTGAGATTTAAAGTGTTTTTTTAATACTGCATCTCTCTCTGTAATAGTTATAAACTGAACCAATAATGTTGCTCTTGTATCTATTCGTGCCTCAAAAGATTTTTCCAAGAAGTCTGTTAGATTTAAATTCTCATCAAACTGTTGATCTTTTCTTTTCTCTTGTTGGGCTTGTTGGAAGTAGTAAATTTTTGATAAGATAGGAATAGAGTCGTCAGAATATTTTAGAATATTCTTTAAATAACTTTTAAATAAGTCTCCAGGTAGTGCAAGATGTGTTTTAGGGAAATTTAACACCCTCAAATTAAATTTCCTATTTTGATTTTCTAAAAGCTCAATCTTAGCTTCCGTTTCTACCATAGATTTTACTAAATTGAATTGAACTTTCTGAATTTCTTCCATTTTAATATCTGAAGAAACTACTTTCTTTTCTAAATTTACTACTTTTTCCTCAGTACAAGTGTTATTTTTTAATGCTTCTTGGACTGTCTTTGTAAGGTTAACTATAGATTTTTGGACATTAACCATAATTGCACCCAATTCTTCCATAGAAAATTTTGTTGGTATAATAATAGGGACTACTTTAAAACTATCCTGAGATACTTCCCCTTTTGAGTGATTTAATGCCCTATTTTGCCCTTCAATCACTGATAATGCATTGTCATTCAACTCGACATAAGATTGATGTCCCATGTCTTCAGGAACATCTGTCCCTCTTTTGAAGGGAGGGTCCGGTTTCTCTGGGGCACCGGGCGTCAATGATGTTTCTGAGGCCAGTAGGTTATTCTCCTGCTCCTGAGTATCACCTACAGCGGCCACATCCGGTGTTGGTGTGGATAAGCCTTGAAAACAATCTTTAATGCTAAGTTGCGTCATCTTGTTAGGTGTAGATGTTAATGAAGTTGAGGTTTCCCTCAGTTTTGCTTTCCTCTTTGTATGAGGCATAGCAGTTCCACTTAACAATCTGAAACCCCAAGGTAACCCAGCAAGATTGAGGAAAGAAGTAACAGATAGAGGGGCACAATTTACCCTAAAATACCCATGTAAGTGTATTATAAGGTATAAGGATAATAAAAGGTATATCTTTAATAGTCCTGACCAACTTAGGAACCATCTAGATAAAGTACCCCTAATTATTGATTTAAATGGGGAAGAAAATGTTTAATGTGGAAAAGAGGATTAGAGAAGTATTGATTGTTTCTTGTTAAATTGCTCCAATATACTTTAACTTTAACTTGGTAAGTGGAGTCTATTACCTATAATTTTCTAATGTATAGGAGGTTGTGAGATATTAAGAATGTAATTGATTGTATGTTTATTCTTCTTCGGAATTTTGTGGAATCACAGTTATCCTTATATTTGTATTTTGAAAATTTGAAAATGCAATAAAAATAAAATTAAAAAAAAAAAAAAATCAGGGAAACTACCAAAATTTTGAAAACATTTTTAGAAGACATTTGGCTAAACTTTCTTCACGGCGGAAAGAAATAATAAAATATCATCTGCCAACAGAAGGGATTTTAACAAATGTTCTCAAAATGTGTTGACCCTAATGCTCATTTATTTCTCTAATATAACTATTAGCAGCTCCAAGGTTAAAATAAAAGGGAAACGGGGAAACCCTTTCTAGTACCTATATGCAACTCAAAGAAATCTGATAAACAATTAGCGTTAATTTGAGCTTTAAGGTTAGAATATAATATTTATATAATCATAGATAAGGCCATTAAAACCAAATTCTTGTAACAAAATCTAGAAAGGACCAAGAAACTTTGACAAAGGCTCTCTCTGTGTCAAATCCTACAAACGATCTGCAAATTTATCATTTGAGCATGCTTCTAACAGTAGAAGCAGTCTCCAAAAATTTATGCTAGATTTCCTCCCAAATACAAATCCTGCATGGCCAGGGGAAATCAAATTTGGCATTATAAACTTAATATATAAGACCATGAGAACTTGCCATACCAGGTCAGATCAAGGGTCCATCAAGGCCAGTATCCTGTTTCCAACAGTGCCCAATCCAGGTCACAAGTATCTGCCAAGATCCTAAACAATAAAGAGATTCCATGCTGCTATCACGCAGTAATATTTCATGTCTACTTGGTTAATAAGAGTTTGACTTCTTCTCCAGAAACTTGTCCAAACTTTTTTTTTAAACCCAGCTATGCTGCCTTAATCACATCCTCTGGTAATGAATTCCAGAGCTTACTTGTGCATTGAGTGAAAAAAATTTACTCCGATTTGTTTAGGATGTGCAACTTACTAACTTCATGAAGTACCCCCTAGTCTTATTTTTTGAAAGAGTAAATAACTGATTTACATTAATCCATTCTGTTTCACTCATGATTTTATAAGACCTCTATTATACCCCATCTCAGACATCTCTTCTTCAAGCGGAACAGACCCAACCTCTTTAACCCTTCCTTTACCAGACTTTGGTAAAACAACATCAGGCATTTTCCTTAACTTTGTTATCTCTTCAGATAGTGCTTTAAGACTTCCTAAAATATGACTAAATTGTTGTATAAAAACTTGCATCTAGTCCATTTGGCCCCAGTGACTTATACAACTGCTGCTTAGTAATGACTCTAGAAATCTTCTGTATTGAGATGGAGCATTAAGTTTCTCTAAATGTTGCTGAGACAGTTTTGGAATACATATATTATTCATAAACCATTCCTGGTATGTTATCTTACTCAGCAGTATAGAAGTCACGATAGAATTTTTGAAAATGTTATAAATTGCCAGTGTTGAGTTATGAATAGTACCATTGTTGTCCTTCAATGCAGCTATAAATTTAAAGCCTGCTTGGGTATTAACTAGATTGGCTAGCAAATCCTGATTTGTTTCCGTGTAAGAAACATGTGTGTTTCAAATAAAAGGTGAAACACTCTCTCTGGTGTAACTTGTTTTGCAATGTATGTGTAACCAAATATTTTTCTTTTATAATCACTACTTCTGGACCATTTATTTTTCTTTTTTAAAATATATATGTTGTATAGTTTTCCAAGTTCAATGATATCCTTATCCATCTTTTGCCTTCTGGCCCCCAAAAGGCTTTCTCCTCTTAGTACTGTTTTGGCAGTCTCCCATAAAAGAATGAGCTATCTTTATTTTATTCATTGTTTAATTCATATAGCTTTCGCTTATTTTGTTAAAAAAAAAAACCCCACAAACCTAAAAACCTTAAATTTCCAATTGTGAGTTAAGCAAGTAAATATTTTTCAATAGTCGTTTTTCAGTCTATTTTAAATGTGGCCAGAAAGCAAAATTGCTTACCTTGTAATAGGTGTTATCCCAGGACAGCAGGATATAGTCCTCACATATGGGTGACGTCAGTAACGGAGCCCTAGTGCGGGAAAAACTTCTGTCAAAATTTCTAGAAACTTCTGACTGGCCCTGTGAGGCCACTGAGCATGCCCAGCATGCCATGATATTCTCTGCCACAGGGGTCTCACTCTAGTCTCGTATGTAGCAATAAGCTTCAGCAAAAAATAAAATAATAAAAGGTAACATACCCAACTCCGTGGGGAGGCGGGTGGGTTCTGTGAGGACTACATCCTGCTGACCTGGGATAACACCTATTACAAGGTAAGCAATTTTGCTTTATCCCAGGACAAGCAGGATGCTAGTCCTCACATATGGGTGATTAGCAAGCTAGAGGCTTGGAGAGTATGTTTTCCCACTGCTTTACCCGGTTTGTTTGGATCATAGGATACAGAGTTGATTGGATTTCCTGTGGACTGCAGTGTGGTTTAAATAAAAAGACAGTGCACGCTTACAGTCCAAGGTATGTAAGGCCCGTTCCCCCTGGTGAGAATGAGGCCTTGGAAAGAATGTGGGTAAAACTATGGATTGGTTCAAGTGGAATTCCGTAACTACCTTGGGGAGGAATTTTGGATGTGCACGGAGAACCACTGTCATGTAAGAACTTTGTATAGGGTGAGTACGTGACAAGTGCTTGTAACTCACTAACCCTTCTAGTTGATGTAATGGCTATGAGGAAGATAGTCTTCCAGGTGAGAAATTTAAGATTACAGGAATCTATGGGTTTGAAAGGGGAACGCATGAGTCTTGTCAATACCAAATTCAAATCCCATTCTGTGACTGGAGGCAGAACTGGTGGTTTTAGATGCGTTAAACCTCTCATAAACCTGCTGACAAGAGGCTGTGTGGAGATTGGTGCATCTGCTATCTTGTTATGGTAAGCAGAAATTGCACTTAAATGTACCCTTATAGATGAAGTCTGGAGACCAGATTCTGAAAGATGGTATAAGTAGTCTAGAAGAGAAGTCGTGGGGCAAGTGAAGGGATCAATATCCGTTTGTTTGCACCACAAAGTAAATCTCTTCCATTTGGAAGCGTAGTTCTTTCGTGTGGAAGGTTTATGTGAAGCTATAAGCACTTGAGAGATAGGGTTGAAAGATTGAGTGGTTGTAAGATCAAGCTTTCAACATCCATGCTGTCAGGGATAGGGATTGGAGGTTGGAATGGCGCAACGACCCTGATCCTGAGTTATGAGAGTGGGGGCTATTCCCAGGAGAATGGTATCCCTGACTGAGAGGTCTAGAAGTGTGGGAAACCATACTTGTCGAGGCCAACATGGGGCTACGAGTATCATAGACCCCTTGCCCTGTTGCAGCTTCACTAGAGTTTTGGTTATGAGCGGTATTGGAGGATACGCATATAGTAGGCCTGAGTTCCAGGGCCGAGCAAAGGCGTCTTTGGCTGGCTGATTCTTCTGTTTGTGTAGAGAATATAATTTGTCCACTTTGTGATTCAGGTGCGATGCAAAGAGGTCTATTGTTGGTTGTCCCCAACGTTGAAAGATCCTGGTCGCTACTGAGGGATCCAGGGACCATTCGTGTGGTTGGAACTGACGACTGAGTCGATCTGCCACTAAATTGTTGATGCCTGCTAGATAAGTGGCCCGGAGAAACATTGAATGATTCAGGGCCCAGTCCCAAATCTGAGCGGCTTCTTGACAAAGGAGATACAAGCCCGTAACTCCCTGTTTGTTGATGTACCACATGGCTACTGTGTTGTCTGTTTGTATGGAGAACTGTCTTGTGAGAAAGGCAATCCTTGAATGCATGTAGTGCATAACGTATAGCTCGAAGCTTTAGGAAATTGATTTGAAATGTTGCTTCGAGCTTTGTCCAAGTTCCTTGAGTTTGAAGATTGTCTATGTGAGCGCCCCAACCGAAGGTGGATGCATCTGTAGTTAAAGTTATCTTTGGGAATAGTTGTTCGCCCACCAAAGCAGAGAGGAACGCAGCTGGTGGGTTACTTGAATTGTAGAATGCACTGGTTGAATGGCTTGGATCCATTGTGATCTTAAAGTCCATTGGGTAACTCTCATGGCGAGCCTTGCCATAGGAGCGACATGAACTGTGGAGGCAATGTGTCCTAGTAAGGTTAGAAACTGATGAGCTGTTGATTGTTTCTGTGAGTGAATTGAGTTTGCCAGTAAAGAAAGCGTCTCTGCCCGATCCTCGGGTAGAAAGGCCTTTGAGAGGATGGTGTTCAATTCTGCTCCTATGAATTGAAGCAGGTGTGACGGTGTGAGATGGGACTTTTGATAATTGATGAGAAAACCCATGGAGTGAAGTAGAGCAATTGTTCGTTGAGGGAAGCTATTGCTCCTTTTTGAGACTGACTTCTGATGAGCCAGTCATCTAGATATGGGAAGACATGGACACTTTCCTTGTGTAAGTATGCTGCTATTACTGCCAGACATTTGGTGAATACTCTGGGGGCAGAGGCAAGTCCGAATGGCAGTACCCTGTATTGGAAATGTTGATGGCCTACCATGAAGGGCAGATATTTGCGATGAGGAGGGAATATTGGAATGTGAGCATAAGCGTCTTGAAGATCCAGAGAACAAAGCCAATCCCCTTTCTGAAGAAGTGGAAGCATGGTGCCCAGAGACACCATCCTGAACTTTTCTTTTTTGAGAAATGTGTTGAGATTTCTGAGATCTAAGAGGTGGATGTTTTCTTTGGAATGAGGAAGTAACGGAAGTAGAAGTAATGAGAAGTAATGAGGAAGTAATGAGGAAGTAACGGAAGTTTTCTTTGGAATGAGGAAGTAACGGGAGTAGAATCCTCTGTCCTACTGAGACCGGGGCACCGGTTCTACAGCCCTGGATTTCAGAAGTTGAAGCATGTGATGTTTGCTGAGATGAACCTGAGTTGGAGGAAATTCTGTGGGAATTGAGAGGAAATTGAGTTGGTATCCTCGAGATATTATGGACAGAACCCATTGATCCGCTGTTATTGTTATCCAATTGTTGTAAAATTTGGATAATCTGCCTCCTACTGGGAGGTCTGGTCAAGGATTTATGGAAAGGCTGAGTTCCCTGGATATAGTTTCAGAAGACCACCGCAGGACCTGTTTGTGTAGCAGGTTGGGGTCTAGGTGCTCTCTGCTGACGAGGCTGTGTTCTTTGTTGGGTTCTGGTTTGTCTAGACGTAGTTGTAGGAGGATAAAATCTTTTCTGACGATAATAGGGTCTTCTTACGTCCCTCCTTTGAGTTCTGCAGGTGGCATGTGTAGTGGGGTCCTGAGGGAGGGAGGATAGCTGTCGTACGGTGTCATTATATTCCTTTAATTGAGACACCGCTTCTTGTACTTTTCTACCAAATAAATTGTCCCCTGCACAGGGGAGGTCTACCAATTTATCTTGGACCTCTGGCCTAAGGTCTGAGGCCTTAAGCCAGGCCCACCGCCTGGCACTTAAGCCCGAAGCTGCAACTCTTGATGCTGTTTCGAAAGAATCGTATGCAGCTCTTACCTCGTGTTTACCCGCGTCAAAAGCTTTATTTATGAGGTTTTGTGCAGGTTCGCTATATTCTTGTGGAAGAAATGGGATAAAGTCCTCCATTTGCTTCCAGAGGTTTCTCTGGTATTGGGTGATGTATAATTGATAGGATGCTATCCTTGAATTAAGCATTGCACCCTGAAACACCTTGTGGTCTAGAGAATCTGGAAATCTGTTGTTCTTCCCAGGAGGACTGGAAGAGTGAACTCTTGTCCTCGTAGCCTTTTTCTGTGCAGATTCTACAACTACTGAAGTATGTGGTAATTGTGATTTTTGATAGCCAGGTGTGGCTTGAACTAAGTATGTTGAGTCCATCCTTATGTTGACTGAGGGAACAGAACAGGGATGTTCCCACAGTCGGTGTTGAAGCTGTAGGAGGACATCATGTATAGGTATTGCCATGATTTGTTTAGGAGGGTCGACAAATTGTAGCACCTCAAGTGTTTGATGGCGGAGATCCTGTTCTGACTAACTTAAAAGGGATAGAGTCAGCTATGTCTTGTACAAAAGCAGAGAAGGTAAGATTCTCTGGCGGGGATTGTTTCCTAGGGTGTGGTGGGAAAGGATCAGACATGAAGGTTTCAGAAGTATCTGATGCAGTATCACTCCATGTGTCATAGTCTGGAGTGTCCTGTAGTGTCTTCCCAGTTGTTGGTGGAGGAGGCAATCCAGAGGGCCCAGGTAGGGGTTCCTGAGGAGAAGAGTCCTCTTCCTGTGGATTTGAGGGCAAAGAGTCCAGTAAATCCTGGTATTTCTTTTGTATTACTGAATACAATGCTGCTTCAGATGATACTGGGGCTCCAGTAGGAAGCGGCATCGTCGGTGTTGTGTGTGGCATCGATAGTGTCGAGGATTTCGATGTTTGTATCGATGGTATCATCGATATTCCAGTCCTTGTATATGACGGCGCAGTAGTAGCAATAGGCATCGATATTTGAACCGAGGCTGTAGTTAGCATCGATGTAATCTCCGAAGAGAGAGGCGGCATAGACATCGGTATCGAAGGAATGTTTGATGTTCGTTGCATCGATGATTCTTGCGGCATCGGGGAGGGTCCTGGCTTCAGGAAGGTTCCCGGTATCGGTGCCGTCTTCGGCAGTATATCGGTCATCGGCACTGGTGGTACCGGCATTGGTGACGTCGTAAGGGAATCGTCACCGGCGATGTTGCCAGCATCGGTGTAGTCACGGGTAGGTGGTCTTTTATGGCCTGCAATACCGCTTCCTTGATAAATGATGTCAAGTCTTGCGGTATCGAGGAAGCAATCGGCACCGGTGGAGGCGGAGACATGACTACCTGAGGTGTAACTGATTCTACTGCGGTAGGCCTAGTAGGCATTGAGGTGTCTTTGTGCTTAGGCCGTTTTTCGCTCGGTTCTTCGTGGGAAGATACGGACGGTGATGCTGAGGCATGCCGATGACTATGTTTATGTCAAGGCCTTACCTCCGTAGCCGAACGTATCGATGCCGTCGATGGTGTGGGCGAGGATCTGTCTCCCGAACCATCCGGTCGGCGTTTTTTTATTAAAACCTTTTTGGGAGCTCCTACCGGTGATGACTTCGATGAAGTCGATGGTGAAGGAATCAACTGTAGACGGAAAAGTTGTTCTATTTTTTCCTGTCGCAATTTTCGTCCCTTGGATGTTATCTCTTGGCATTGCTGGCAAGAGGAGATGTCGTGTTTTTCACCCAAGCAGCATACACATTCTAGATGCGGATCTGTAATTGACACTGTGCGATTACAAGTCGGGCATTTTTTGAATCCTGACGCCATGATGTCACCGACGGCCGTCGATGCCTGAGAAAATTCGAAAAAGCGTTGTTAATAAAATTAAACGCTAGATTACCTCACCAGCCGGTGAAGAATAAAAATGAGTGAGATCCCGTGAGGGAGAGATTATGAAAAAAATGACTTTTTTTAGTCAAAAACTGAGAGTAATCTCAGAGGGCTCCGGTAACCGTGATGCTGACAGCAGCGCGGAAAAACGAAGACTAGCGTGAGACCCCTGTGGCAGAGAATATCATGGCATGCTGGGCATGCTCAGTGGCCTCACAGGGCCAGTCAAAAGTTTATAGAAACTTTGACAGAAGTTTTTCCTGCACTAGGGCTCCGTTACTGACGTCACCCATATGTGAGGACTAGCATCCTGCTTGTCCTGGGATAACACAAGAGATCAGACAATCTGAGGTTACCATTGCTTCTACTGTGGTTTTTTGCAATTTAGTAAATACATCTGAAATTAATAATCAATTCTTGCCTTTGTATCATGGGCTCTAGCATGGTGAGTAAAGCCCTTAACCATTGGATTTAAAGCTCTCCAAGCATAAGTTTTAAACTGTCACAAATAAAATTGATTTCTTTATTTTTCCCTGGGCATAAGGATTGTCTATCTAGTTGAGGATCAACTATACAATTTAAGTCTCCTCCTAAGATACTGGGGCTGAACCTAACGATACAATATAAACTATCACCAATGTGAAAAAGGAATGCTGATATTGGTTAGGTACATATAGTGATACCAAAATTGTATCCTTACCAATTTCCCCAAAACAATAATATATCTACCTGCAGAATCTTTTATACTTTTTTTTTCCATTTTAAATCTGAAACTTATGTCAGCGACCAGCTAAAGGGAGGAGAGGAGGTTATTGATATGAGCCTGAACTCTAAGCTTCTAATTACTCTTGCAATTTGCTTCATATAAATTCAACTAAAACAGAGAAACTCATTACAGCTGTGACAATTCCAGAATTTGGGCAGTTAATTTTTACTTCAATTCTTCATAGCACCTACCCCTTTCTGAAGTGAGATAGTATAATCCTTCACATACTGCCATTATGCGTTTCAACAAATCCATCTAATTTGTTCAGGTGATTTGGAGTAGGAGAAATCCTCATCTGCCCAGAGAGTCTTGTCTATGTAATCTGCACTCTGTTCCTCTTCAGCCCAATAAATTTGTCCAAGCTAAACAACTTGCCTCTCCTCGCACCTGGACTCAACTCAGACTACAATTAGTCCCACCATATCCAGGATCTGATTGAAGAATTCAAGCTGCACATCTTATGCCTTATGGAGACTTGGTTAGGCAAATGTGACACTATCTGCTTCACCCAAATTTGCCCACCTTACTATTAAACATATTACATCTCCTATCTCATGGACAGAGGAAGCAGAGTTGCTATCTTTAAGCACTCACAGGCCCTTGAACTGGTTGCCGCAAAGCAAATAGGCAAATCTGACAATCTAGTAACTGAATCTCAAAGCAATGAGGGCTCTAAAAATGTTAACTACCACCGCCCCCTGGATAATCACCTGAATTCCTATGTGAACTACCCACAAGCTATTAACACAGGACACTTCAAAAACCATGGGGGCTTTCCTCAAAGGACATGCTGTCACCTTCCAACAGAATACGGATGAGCTTGGCTTGACTCAGCTAATCGAGGTTTCCACCCATGAAGTTGATCTTTCCCTTGATCTAATTTTCCATTCCTCAAGCATTAATGGAGGAGGGAAATGGGGGAAATGGAGGAGGGCTCAAACCCCTCCTCCATTTCCAGGATTTTAGGACTGTCCTCCAAACCACACTCTTTTCCAAGATAGACTACTGCAATGCTCTCCTCCTTGGTCTCCCCATCTCCACCACCAAACCTCTACAGATGCTCCAGAACGCAGTGGCTAGAATCTTAACCAACACCAACCGGGGAGCACACATCACTCCCATCCTCCGGAGCCTGCATTGGCTGCCAATAAAATACAGAATCTTGCACAAGTCCCTCACCATAATCCACAAAACCATCTACAATCAGCTACAACTAGACCTTCAGATCCCACTCAAACTATACTCATCTTCAAGAACCATCAGAGAAGCGTATAAAGGAAACCTGCAAGTCCCCCCAACTAAAGCCACGCGTCTATCAACTACCAAAGAACGAGCATTCTCTACAGCGGGTCCTGCCATTTGGAATAACATGCCTACAGACCTCAGACTGGAACCCTGCCTTCTAACCTTTAGAAAAAAAACTTAAGACTTGGCTTTTCCTTCAAGCCTTCCCTTAACTCTCTAAACCTTCAATATACTACCTAATCAGACTCTGCTTACTTGACTAGGCATCCCACCTAATCTCGGTCATTATGTTATTTTATTTTTTATTTTTTTATTTAGCTCTGCTGTTCCTTTGTTTCTGGCTACCCTAGCCCCCAAGTTCGTATCTTCTTGTTTTTTGTAACTTTACCTCTTGTTAAATGGTTTGTTAAGTTAGACTCCTTGTTTCATGTAAACCGATTTGATATGATCCTATTCATGAATGTCGGTATATAAAAGTGTTAAATAAATAAATAAATACATAAAGTCTGATCTCAATATCTGTGGTCCTCATCTCTTGGTCTGGACTAGATTGTGGTCTGACCATCTTTTCAATCGCTAAACAAACCCTTCATGCTCCTACTCCCAAACCTCCCACTAGAAAACTCATCTCAAGGTCAGACTAGATTGTGGTCTGTCCATGAGATGAAGACCATGGATACTGAGATCAGGCTTAATGGTTGAGGAATGGAAAATTAGATCAAGGGAATGACCAAGTTTAAGGGTGGGAACCTTGATTAGCTGAGTCAAGTCATCCATATTCTGTTGGAAGGTGACAGCATGTACTTTGAGGAGAGCTTCTCCATGGTTGCTGAAGTGTCCTTGTACTAATTGTTTGTGAGTAGTTCATGTTTTAGTTGAGTTTATATGCCAAAAGTTAAGATAACTGATCAACATACCTATAACTCTTGCTTCCACAGACCCACAGCTACTAGTCCAGCAATGGAATAATGAATTTGCTGCAGCTACCAGCCCCTCTCAAATCCAATGCTAGCAGACTCTCAAGGAATTCACCATGGTTCCATGAAGGTAGTCTTCTACTTATACAACAATCCTGACAACTCGAATGAGCATGACAAAATAAAAAAAAACAAAAAAAAAAAAAACCAAATACAGCAAAGAGCACTCCAAAAAATACAAAGAAGCTATGTCAAGCGAAAAAAACCCAAACCCCACTACATTTTCAAGCAACTAAAACTATATATGAATCACCCAGGTAAACTCTCTGAACTGATTCAAAAACTCTCCAAGCCTTAACCCCTTCCACCTCTTACTGCCACAGAGGATCACTCAGCTGAAGACTTTGCCCAAGTTTTCAAGGAGAAAATCCAAGCTATCCATTCCTCCTTCAACATCTCTACTCCCACATCTACTTCTCTCATCTTTCACCCAAATCTACACAAGAAAACAATCGTCCCTCCACCTAACCTGATGGATCCAATCCTACTCCCTCTAGACTTTATCTCTGTCCAATTTATTTATTTGTACATTTCATAATCCATGTCATTCAGCACATATTACGACTTCAAATACATAAAATCTTCTCCAAATCAAAACTCCTTTGGCTCAGCCTACAGGGCCATCCCCTACCATAGTTATCTTCCCTGTTACCTAAGGAGTTAGTACAAAACCTATATGTTGAATTTGACAAAAACCTCACCACATAATCTCACATTACAAAAATGGTAGATTACAAAAGCGGTAGGACTTCCTTCATGTACCTGCACCAGATCAGACAGTTGCGTCACTACCTTGATAAATACAATCTTGCCACTGTAATCCATGCAGCAATCACCAGCAGACTGACTACTGCAACTCCATATTTAATGACATCATACAATACAGTATGTGGCATTTCCAGCTCCTTCAAAGTACTGTAGCCAGAATTTTGGTAGCAGCTAAAACAACTGACCACATAAAACCTATATGCTACCAACTGCATTGGCTTCCAGGTGAAAGCAGGATAACATTCAAAATTCTCTGCTTCAGTTACATGTGCATGAATAAGCAAGCAACCGAATACCTCTTCCAAATTCTCTCCTACATACCCCTCAAGCAATCTCCGGTCATCTCAAATAGCTCTTCTTTCTTCTTCTCCTCTGGCCTCCGCCAGTGTCCTGCACTAGACTTTGTGCTTTTAGCTGTTATGCACCAAAAATCTGGAAAAAGGCATCATTAACTCTGACTTGAGCCTTACTATCTTACTTTCAGAAAAAAAGTAAAAGCATGGCCTTTTAGTCTGGTTTTCCCACCAGAGACCTCAGCCCCCTGATCCAACTCCCTGAACTTTCAACTAAGAAACTGAAATTAAATACCCAGGACTCCCAATGTTATTCCATCTATAAATCTGACCACTATAAATTATTTCAATTGCAAATTGTTTGATATAAAATGGATTGTAGGGGGGATTCTTGCAGGGAGTGCTACCATTTGGACTGTGTGCAAGAGAAGCTCCGAATCAGCTGTGGTGAGAGTACAGTGACTGCAGCCCTTTACCAGTGAAGCCACTGTCGTCATCAAGCGAGCCTGGACTCCTCTCTATTTAAGACCTGCCCCTGTGGTGTAAGAGTAGGGATACCTGTAGGAAGTACTGCCATTTGGGCGGTGTGCGAGAGGAGAGAAGCCCTGAACCAGCTGTGGTGAGAGTGTAGTGATTACAGCACCTCTCTCACTGAGCTGGCTGATCTTATCAAGTGAAACCTGGACTCCTCTCTATTTAAGATCTGCCCCTGCGGCATAAGAGTGGGGATACCTGCAGGGAGTGCTGCCATTTGGATGGTGTGCGAGAGGAGAGAAGCCCTGAACCAGCTGTGGTGAGAATACGATGATTGCAGCCCCTATCTCACTGATGTCATTAAGTGGCACCTAGACTCCTCTCTATTTATGATCTGCTCCTGCCACTGGCATGCTGCTGAAACCATGCGCCAAAGGGGTGTGCCCTTCTAACCAGTTCTGGAAGGCTTTGTCAAGCTGTTGGAAGGGGAAGAAAAGAAAGTCTAAGCCCATAACTTCATCTCCTGCAAATAGCCCAGTTATACAACCTATGGATTTACATATACAGAAACCAACAGCAGAACTTATGAGCTCTACTAATTGTGATCCTTCTAGCCTCTCTGGCATTTCCCAACCTCCACACCAACCTTTAGGTCAGTCCAGCGAGGGGAGTCTGTGGTTCCTCTCCATGTTATGGAGCTATGGACTCCACTGATCCTTTAGTACTTTGGCTTCTATTGCTATTCCACAGGTTGTTAAAGGAGATGCTACTTCTTTGCAGGAAGAACTCCATATAATTAATATTTCATCTAATGTTATGATGGGGGTCACTACTGAGCCAAGTTCTGATACCTTAGTTTACATTTGGAAGATGATTATTAAAATTGCAAGACCCTGACAAACTACTTCCCAACATATCCAATTTATGAGTGAATCAAAGACAGTCAAATTATCACACTTTAAAAATATTGACACTGGAATTGTTTCATCTTTGATCCCTCAAGTATCTTATTTCCATGGTTCCAGTGCATTAAAGACAGTTTATTCTACCATAATTTTTGCTTTGCCAATTCAGAGCAGATTGGCACTAATCAAACTCTCTCCTCTTTCTGGAAACTTGGTTAGAAAAGTTCTGAAAGATCAGAATCTTGTTCCCTTGATATTTAAGATCATTTTTTTTGTTATAGTATGCTTGTAAAATAGATTGTTTGCATAATTTAACAGCTTTGCTATAACCACTCTGGCTCAGGATTGTGCAGAACTTTTTAGCACCAAGACAATGGACTCTCAAATATCACCTTCTCATGCATATCACTCAAGTCTAGCTCTTGTAAAAAGCCATGTCTCCAATAAATTTGGCAGCTCATGTTAAGCCACATTTTTAGACAGCCCTACAAAACACAGATTATTGTGGCAAGACTGGTTCTCTAGATCTTATATTTTGTCAGCTATTTCCCCAGCTGCCTTTTCTAATGCTTTAATTATCTTAATATCTTCCTCTGTAGCAGAAACACATACTTCAACCTCAACAATATGTTTCCCGAACTCAGCAATCATTCTTCATTCATTCACTCATATTTTCTTAAACTTACAGTCCAAGGCTGCAATCACCTCTTTAGTGAGATCTATCACCAGCATTTCAACTAAGGCCCAAGGAGTTGCGCCATCTTTGGCATCAGCCATTTTGTTCTCAACTGCTCTCAGTTTGCCTTTACCCTTTTTTAGTCCTTTGTGACATTTCTTCTTGATTTTAAAAGTAAATTTGTACATAAATCGTTTGTGGTAAAGTGAGGATAAATCACGAGTTTTAAAACTACTTTATGGAGAGTGGCACCTAGAGCTCATCTTCACAAGCTCACTGTATCATATGATTTGTACTTGAGAGTTCTTAAAGGGGTACTGGGTGTTAAATATGCCTTTTTGACAAATACCTCAGTTTGACTGCTCTTAGTACTATGCAGCATTGGAAGAAAGACACACGATACTGGAAAACAGGGACAGCTAACTGTGGCCCAGAGAACTATTAGATGCTATGCATAATGTTATTGAAATTCAATTTTTGCTGATCTTTTTTATATAGTAACAAGGGATGTCAAACAAATATAGTTCAAAAGAGCCATGTCACCTTTAACATACAATATGCATCATCATCATCAATCAAATGGAAGAAATGGGCTCTGTTAAAAACAAAGCTTTCCTCTGCCATATTGTACTAGCAGGTGCAATCTGAAGACTCTGAAGACAGATGGCTCATATGGTGCCAGTATCAATGATGAATCATTATTAGTTAATTTATCAACACGAGCAATTAAGTCTTAGGAAACATTAAATATTCTAAATTTAGAACATGTGCAAATAATTGGAAATTAAGTCTTGTTACAGCTGAAGGAAGCATGCATATGCACATTTATGAGTGCTATATATTAAGACCTAGAGATCTACTGAGTGGGGCTACTATTCAAAAAGAAAATTCTAGCAGCAAAATAATCTGTTAGACATTTTTGAAACCTGTTGAGTGCTATTTGAATAAAAATTTAGTGGGTGGATTTGGAGGTACATCTAAATGATTTGCCTGAATAATTCCACATTAAATATAGTATTTGTGTGTGTATATATATATATATATATATATATATATATATATATGTACACACACACATATGCTGTACACTGCTGTGGGTGAATTCTGTTTCAAACGTCAGTTAAATCAAAATTATATATATATAGTTTGTGTGCGCGTGCAGTGTACAGCATATACATATTCACTCAATTTTATTTGATAAGGTATTAAGGCATACACTATTAACTTATGATTCATAATGTAGTAAAATGTGTTAAAACTAAAAAGTAATTAGGTAGAGACAATACCTTTAAGACTAACAAATGTTTTAAGATGCAAGATCACAGGACTACTAAACGTCCCTCTCTCAGACAAGGGTTGGGCAGATGCTGACATCTTGGTTATGACAATAAGCTTCCAAAATGGTTGCCCCCCATTAAGTTTGTCACTTTAAATTGATGTGTATGTTTTCCCATTCCTTATAAAGCAAATATATATTTCCATAAACTATCACAGTTATTTCATACATTCTTTTTATCTTCAGCTCCATATTTCCTATTAAAGGGACAGACTGTAGACAAAACTAGTTGGTTTGCATTTAAGTTTAATGGAAGATTTCCATAAAACCTCAATTACTACTATGCATTCTTTGTATGCCTGTTGCATTTCTCAGTAAGTCTCTGGAAGATTTTTCACATTGCATAAAGGCATGGTAAATTCTTATAATCTGTCTTCATAATCCCCAATAACAAGTCTTCTTGCAGACCTTAAGGTCTCAAACTGTGCAAGCTTCACATGAACGGACTCACAGTAACTCTTCCTAAGTCTTTCAAGCATTCATAGATTTTCTGCAGTAGGTCAAGCTATAAACAAGAATCTTACTTAAACCCAAATCCATATACAGAGTCATCTGCAGTTAACAGTGCAAAAAAATTAGCATGTAGTCTCTTAGGAGTACTGTACATTACATAAAGATCATTCTCAAACTCTGTTCTCCGTGCATCTACTTCTGCATATATGAATCGCAGAGTTTCCATTTAATTTTCTGAAATATGCTACATGGTTACATGGATTCTTTCAGGATCATCAAATGTCTGGACTTTGTTATTTAGTGATTTTCATCCTCACTGGATAAAAAAGTCCAAACTTTACTTTTTGTTTTTTTACTTAGTTACTATAATTTGGCTAGAAATATCTTCCTTTTCTGTGCTGCAACTATTTAGATCCCAAAGAATCACAATTTTCTTTCTTTCCCACAGTACAGGTACTTGCATCTTACCCTAAACTATTGAAAATCCTGAAAAAAGTTATTTTAAGACACCAGGTCTTGGATGCTTGTTGCTGGTGTTATGGGAAGGCACACTAACTGGTTTTTCAATCTCAGTGCCCTTTAAAACCGAATTTCCAATAGCTTTGGCAGAAATGTCTCCATAAATATCACCAGATCATCTCTCCCCATTCTCTTTGCAACCCTTCAAAATGCTCATTTTGAAAATGCAAATAGGACTCAGGAAAACAAAGTCCCTTTCAAATTCAGCAATGGTTTGAGTGTTCTATAACAGCAGTATCAGAGAAGCTTCCAACAAAGATGCCTTTCTTCTAATTCATCCACTCTCCTCTGAAAAACAGAATTGTGCTGTAAGGAACAGACACCTTTTAATTTAATTAGTTATTTACCTATCACCTGGTGCCAAGCTCTAAGTGACATAGTACACGAACATTCATAACATAAAGACAGAATATTGACAGACAATGCAGACCAAATATTCCCAGCACAAAATCAATAGACAGAAAAAAACACATCATCCTTATAAACAAGAGAATGCAAGATTCTCAAAACAACCTACTTACTAAGACATGAAAGGTATAATCTCATTTTTAAATTATCCATACTCTTTGCCTTATGTACTGGATCAATTTTAATATGTACTAGAAAATTTCACTTGTTGGATATTAATTCCTTCCTATGAATAACACCTCTATAACCAATCTTTCTTTGTTGAGTTACAACTATGAATGTTGCTTTGTAAACAGTTGATCTATACATGGATTGACGGTATATAAAACGTCTAAATAAATAAATAAATAAAAATGGCTGTTGAAAAAGATGTATGTTAAGCAAAAACTTAAACATCTTAGAACATGATTTAAGGCCAAGATTCTCAGGAACAGAATCTATTGAAAACACTCACTATGCTTCTCTGGTATTAGTACCTTCAGGGGTGGCAGCTTCTTCCTAATCATGCCAGTTTTAGGGGTTGATGTAAATAGACCCGCAGTGAAATCAGCCTGTATGTTTTTTTAGTGCACGTGGCAAAAGCAGGCACCTCAATGGGATGTAATAAGGGGTCAGCATGCAAATGGGACATATGCAGAAAATCCATGCAGAACAAATATCCACACAGTAATGCGCGCTATAACACGTACTGCAGGCCCTATGAAAAAATGCACATAAGTGGTGACCCATGATTGATTCTCGGTTGAAAGCCTTTAAGATAGTAGTGAGTTAGTGGTATGGGAGTGGAAATGAAGATAGATAGATCAATGTCCAACCCCCTTCATGATCTGTCACAGACAGCATGGAAGCTATAATGGCAGATGCCAGTGAGCAGGGGAAATGAAGCAGATTTGGAAGGGGCTACAAAAGCATTCAGCGTTTGACACTCTGACCTCTATTCTGGCTTCTGCCGCTTAATTTCTCGACCTCCTGACAGGGGCTTACATTTAACTCCTGATCTGACCCAGGCGCTAAAAAACCTGCTTATAAAAACCCACACTAACGCCAGCATGGCACTCTACATTGCCCATGAATAGTTAATTGCCTGCTTTGCATGGCATTAGCATGAACTTGCACTAAACCAGCCGCAGATTCCTGAGCGGGTTTGTGCACACGTTTATTCCTGTGCTAACCGCGTTATTACATATGCACTCAAGATTAGCATGGAAAAACGTACATAATACGTGCAAAAACTCGCGGCAGGTCTATTGCAGCTTATAATATTGACCCCACAGTTTCTTTGCCAGTCATGTTCTTTAGTAATGGCTGCCTGATCTTTTGATTCCATGTGACACCACAAAAGCTGCTGCTTCTCTTTTGCCTGTCTTACAAGTACTATGAAAGTTCTTTTGGGATAGTATTTGGAAAAGAAAACTTTTTTGCAGGGTTTACCAATTTTTTGCTTGCTCCTCAAAGCATCTCACATGCAGGGGTAGCGGAATACCTTTTTGGTTGGGGGGGGGGGGGAACCAAGCCAACATTGCTCTGTCTCCTCACTACCCTATTTCTCTTTCCCTCTGTTCCCCCTTTGGCCACTCCCTCCTTAACCCTACAGTCCCCCTCCTACTTCCCTCTCTTACCATCTCTTTTCTCTTCCCCTCCACTCCCTTTTTCTCCCTCCTCTTCCCTGCCCCCTTATGTTGATCAGTGGCAGGTGATAGAGAGAGGTGGCACCTCAGGCTTTGTCCTCTCTGCTACCTGGTCTGATTGCTGTTTTGAATCTCATGGCTATACAGAGTCCTATGAGCTTCAATGCTTCATTTGGGCCCAGAACAGCAGAGATGGAGGGGGGACAGTTGACATAGCACTGGCTGACCCTCCTCCTCCTGCTGCCTGCCTCGCTTGACTCCAGATCTCCTGCAGCACTTCTGTAGGTGGGCCAGATTTCTGTCGGGCCATGGCCTCTGTGGCTCACCGCATTTGCGACATCTCTGCTCACATCTATCCAGCAGCAAGCTTACTAGCATCCCAACAAATTTTAATTTTGACAGGCTAACAAAATACTTCCTATTTTAAGGATGGTGATAAAAAATAATGCATGTAGTGTCTTGATGTACTTATATATTTATTTTATTTGGATTTGTTACCCTCTTTTTTGAATATACAATTCACCAAAGTGATTTACAGTACATTAGAATAGCAGCATATGAGCAAAGTTTATTTGCAGCTTTACAATACTATGTGTGTATGTACCAATCTAAACAGCAGCAATCACATTATTACACAATTTAAAGGGGCATCTTAGGACTAAGTTATATATAAGAAACACGTCTACGACAGAAGAGAATTCTAATGATTTACTCGAAAAATAGCTTCAGTAGCAATAATGTTCAGTTTAGCAATAAATTTAAAGCATCTGAAGTAGAATGCCATATAGTGTCATTTACAATCTTTGTGTTTCAGATTTGGCAGCAAAAGCCTGACACAAGAGCCTGGCCTTTAATGGCTTTATGAACGGAGTATAATTCTGTATTTCTCAGAGATCTTCTGGGAGAGAGCTCCAGAGGGCAGGAGCTGCCCCCAAGAAGGATCCATTTCGTGTGCCTGTTCTTTTGATTTCTTTCATGATGGGATTGCCGTACAGCAGAGGTTCTCAGTCTTTGTGGGAGTGAGGACCCCTTTTCAACCTTCACAATTTTCATGGACCCCCCCCCCCCCCCCCACATGCTTATCTTTCATTTTTACCTGCAGTTATATATCACATATAGAAAATTAGTGTAATAAATAATTACATGTACACTAGACTCATAATATATACAAAGTATAAGAAAATACTTACTGATATACATGGAGTTCATATAATTGCGAAGCCAGCAGTAAATGTGCAAGAATGTGCTCATTCAGTAACTTATGTAGTGTAACTATAGGCAGCTACACAGTCTCTTTGGATTGGAATGAATGAGGGGAATGGACTAGTGGAGAGAGAGAGAGAGACTCGTGAGATGAGAGAGAGAGATAAGACTATTGGAGGGAGAGAGACTAGCAAAAGAACTGGTGGGAGAATGTGAGACTGACGGGGACGATTGGTGGAGGGAGAGACTGTGGAGATAGAGAAAGACTGGTGAACACAGACTGGTAGGAAGGTACTGGGAGAGAGAGATTGAGGATGGACTGGTGGGGAAGAAAAACTGGTGGGACTGGACTGAGAAGGGAGAGAGAGAGACTGGTAAGAATGGACTGATAGAGACAGAATAGCAGGGATGAACTGTGGAGGAAGAGAACAGAAGCAACTGGTGGGGCTATACTGGTGGAGGAAGAGAGAGAGCATGACTGGCGAAGGGAGAGAGGGGGCTGGGTAGAATGGACTGTGGAGCAGAGAAGTGAGAAATGACATGTTTGAGACAGGCCACTAGCCAACTGAACAGAGTTAATTTGGCAAGTGCCCTTCCCAATCTATTGGGATCAAAGGACATGAATAGTTGAGAAGCTCGATGGTGATGTTGAGTCCCTTTTAAAGTAATATGCCAGGACCCTCTTACAATTCAAGGCATGAAGAGCCCATTCTCCTTTGTGCTTATGTGGTTCTGGAAAGAATATAGGTAGCACATCATCTTGATTAATGTGGACACCACTTTCAGAAGGAACATGACGCAAGTTTGTACATGGTGGAATATGAAACCACAGCCTATAAATTCACTTGCTCATTTGCTGAAGAGATGGCCATGAGAAGCAACACTTTCCAGATGAAAAACGTCAAGTCTTCCAACTCAAGATGTTTGAAAGGAGGTTTCATGAATTGAACTAGGATTACACTGAGGTCTCATGGCACCAGAAAGTTTACTGATCTGAGATTTGGAATGCCACAGCCCTTTAATAAACTTTGATACCGAAGGGTGGAGAGATGTTTGAGCCCTTTTCACCTGTTGGCATTATGCTGCAATGGTGCAGAAATGAAATTTAACTGAAGAACTGCTAAGGACCGAGGATGAGCAGATAAGAGGCAGAAAAGATAATGAAGTGCTTTGGACCACAGAAGAAATGATACAACTGGATGTTCCTATAATATGATGAGAGTGTCTTCAATTTCAAATCACAGGATCCACTGGTTGAATGTCTTCTGGTGGAAATCAGACTGTCCTCCACATCTTTGAAGAGGAATAAGGAAACCCCTGCATGTTCAACATCCACAAAATGAGGGCCAGTGATGGTAGGTTCAGATAGAAAAGCCTGCCTTTCTCTTGTGGGATGACAGTTGGAGATGTTTCCACGTGGTTGTCTGTCTGGATCAAGATTCTCTTTTCTAAAAGAAGATGAGAGAAGGCCCTTAGAGCATAGTGGATGGCTCACATCTCCAGAGGGATGATTTTTAGCTGACACTACTGGAAACCATGATCCTTGGATCCATGCCACACAGGTAAGTGCCCTCCATCCCTTGATGGAAGAGTCGGTAGACAGTTACTTGATGCTGCGGAACATATGAATATTTAGAACCTTTGCATTCATCCACCACTGAATGGTCACTGAAGTTTTGTGGAATAGCAGCTGATAAAGCTGATCCCATTGGTTTTAGAGGTCCCTTTGAAGGCCCCACATGTGTAGACAAGTTAGAGAAACCACATGCAACAAAGAAGCCATGTATCCAAGGATGATAAGGGTTGACCTTGCTGCTGCTTGGTATTACCGGGCCCAATCAGCAATGCAGCTCTTTTGGAGGGGAGAAATGCTTTCTCCTGAAGTGATAGGAAATCAGAGGTCCAAAGCAAATTTTATGCCCCGGCTTATACTTTATTATGTACAACATATGTTCAAAACAATAGGCTTTTTAGCATAAGGACCACATACAGATACTTTACAAATACAAAATCTGTATACTTTTAAACATTACCATATATCCTACCCAATACACACCTCATATCCACATTCATGTTTTACCCTTCATTCACACCATCCATACCTCGTCATACACATCCTGAAGTGAGCCTAATCAGGTTCCTATGAAATGAATTCTTTAAATCAGAACCAGGTTTGACTTGGCAAAGCTGGCCAGGAAACCCAGGGACTGGAGTAGTTGTATGGTTTTCGAGAAGCTTCAGGACTCCTGATAGGGATGGAAAGATCACAAGTCAATAATTCAGGTACGGGAACATGCAGACTCCATATGGATGAAACTGTGCCACCATTACTGCAAGGCACTTTATGGACAAACTCAGAGTCACAGAGAGGCTAAAAGGGAGCACCTTGTATTAGTAGTATGCATACTTTGTTACAAACCTGAGGAACTTCTAATGGGCAGGGTGAATGAGGATATGTACATAAACGTCCTTCAGATCCAGATCACACAACCAATCCTTTGACTGAATGATGAATCATTTAGAAGGAATTAATCTTGAACTTCTCTCAAACCAACAACTTGTTCAGTCTCAGCAAGTCCAGCCTAGGCCTTTAACCTCTGCTTTCTTGAGGATTAGGAAATAGCAGGAATAGAAACCATGGCCACAAACCTGAGAAAGGACAGGTTTGACCAGTTTGTGTTGAAGTATCATTTCCACCTCTATCTGGGCAGATTGAGAAGGGTCTGAGCTAAAGACTGAAATCCACCAGATTGGAGGTGGGTGAAAGAAGCATGAGTGGTAGTTGTACTCCATAATTTTAAATACCCACATGTCCCTGGTGATACACAATTGAACACTTGTGTACAATCAGAAATTTGTTGCCCTACCTTTTTACAATTTGAGACAATTACTTTTGGTCAGGTTTTTACCTAGAAATAAAAAGTGATGTTTTCTGCATCAACATGTAAGCTGTATACAAGTGTTACCTTCTTTATATCAGGAGCTAGGTATATGTAGATAAGGGCTCTACTGGCTAATGCCTCCTCATATGCAGCAGAAACAGTTGCTCTGCTTTCTGCTCCAGCCCCTCAATTCCAGGCAGCTGCGCCCTGCAGTGACAAAAAGGAGGGGAGGGTCTGGAAAAGGCAGCAGAGTAATTGTTTTCTGCTCTGCTGTGTCTGGCTCAAGCCCCACATAATGTGCACACACACACACTTGTCCCTTTTATTTTTTCATTAACATATCATGGGCCAGTTACATCATATTGATGTTTTGGTCTATGGTACATCATTAAAGGGTAAGAAGAAAGTGAAGTTTCTTACCTGAAATGGAGTGGGGGGGGGGGGGGTTTTCTCTGAGGTCAGCAGGATGTCAGTTCTCACACAGGGGTAACATTATCCAATGGACATAAGCATGGAACATTGACATCAAAGCTTCTAGAAGTTTTGAGCATACTCTGCTGGGCATGTACAGCCCTGACCTTTCCCCTGCATTGCATTCAGGGCCCCATAGTCCATGGAGAAACCAACTCCAAGGGGAGGAGGGAGGGTTTTGTGAGGACAGACATCCTGCTGTTCTCAGACAACCACAGTTGCAGGTAACTCACTCCACTTTCTCAAAGAACAAGACAGAAGCCCTTACACATAGGTAATCCCCAAGCTACAAGCTGCTGCAAACAAAAAATGGAAATCCTAATTGCCAAAACAGTGCAAATGGGCATATCTGCTTTTGGTGGCAACAGGCCATCTTAATGTTTTTTGGTCGTGTTTTTTTTAATTTTTTAATGACAAATTGGAATCAAAATAAAAGGCCCTATTAGGGATGGAGTTAGGTTCTACTCCTTAAGGAGATTCAGGACAGAATGGCCAAGTCTGTCATGTAGGGAAGCCCCTGTCGAAACAGTAGTGAGATGTGAACTTGTGGCAAGAATTCTGTGTCTCAGTTTCACAGTTCTCCTCCATGGAGGCGGATATCAGGTGGGCTACCAATGCGACAGGGCTCTAACACTGTGATCCTTGACATGCCCCACCATATGCAGGCCTGCTGGGCATAAAAGAAAGATGCAATCTGCTAGCCAAATAGAAACAGAACCTTGGTTATGGCAAGCCCAGACTTATTTGGTGTCAAATGAAACAAAAGCTAGATGGACTATGTGAGGGCTTCAGTTTGCTCCAGATGGAAGACTATGGTTGCCTTGCAAACTAAAATGCAATATCCATTCACCTTTGCAGGCTAAGACACAACCATAGGCAGAGACTTAAAATAGTGCGTAGAACCACTGCACTGAGAAAAGCCTTGCATACGTTTGCTATGTCATTAGGGCCTAGAGACTGCTGAAGTGACAGTTACCAGAAATAGGACCGTCCAGGTCAGGTATTTCCACTCACAAGAATCCAAGGCTCAAAAGGAGCTTTCATCAACTTGGTGATTACGATGCTGAGGTCCCATGGAGGCAGAGGAAACTTGATGGAGGCTTCATCTGAAGCAAGTCCAGTATAAAATGGACAACTAAAGGCTGTATGGAGATGGATTTATTTTCTCAATAGTGGTGATAAGCATCAATTGTACTGAGATGAACTCTGAGTCGGTTCTCAACCTGACAGAGATATGTTGAAGGTATTCATGGAGTTTTATGTGAAACAGAGGAAAGAATTTATGGCCTTTCCCTTACACCACACAGAAAAAGTCCTCCATTCCAAGCCATCTGATTTTCTCATGAAATCCTTCTCGGAAGCCAGAAAAATAAGGCACACATTGCCAGACAGATTCAAGGGTTGCAGGGCTACCCTTTCAATTTTCAGGCTGTATGAGCCAGATATTCAATGATGGGGTGGCACAGCAGTGATCCCTGATAGGCAGCTCCTGGAGGAGCATGAACCAAATCTTCTTGGCCAGTAGAGATCTATAAGGATCATAGCTCCCCTGTCTCCAAGTTTTTGTAAGGACATGCAACCAGAGGAATTTGAGGTTATGCTTTCAGAAGGTCCTAATTCCAATCTAGGGTGAAGGTATCTGAAGCTAGTTGCTACATGCTCTCTCTTGTAAAGCAGACTTGCTTGCCTGTAACAGGTGTTCTCTCAGGACAGCAGGATGTTAGTCCTCACATATGGGTGACATCATCAGGATGGAGCCCAATCACGGAACACCTTTCTTTGAGAAAGTGGAGTGAGTTACCTGCAACTGTGGTTGTCTGAGAACAGCAGGATGTCTGTCCTCACAAAGTTTCTATAACTGGCACCTACTGGGCATGCCCAGCATGGCACTAACCCTGCATCCAGCAGGGGTCCCCCTTCAGTCTTGTGTACAGCAAAAAGTATGTGCGAAAAATAAAATAAAATCGCAAGTAATCACAAGCGAACCCAACTCCGTGGGGAGCGGGCGGGTTTCGTGAGAACCAACATCCTGCTGTCCTGTGAGAACCCCTGTTACAGGTAAGCAACTCTGCTTTCTCACAGGACAAGCAGGATGGTAGTCCTCACATATGGGTGAGTAGCGAGCTGAGGATGCCCTAGCAATGCACCAAATGCACCCAAAGACGTGCAACAGGCACAACAACAGGGGTGAATTTGGATAGGAGGGCATCCTGAAAACCCTGAATGGGTCGCTGGTAGGATGTTGGGTAGTTAAGCTGAGAATAAGTTGCGTAGAACAGACTAGCCAAAAACTGAATCTTGCCCACCAGCCTCATCTAAGCAATAATGGGCTGCGAAGGTATGGAGAGAGCTCCAGGTCGCAGCCTTACAAATATCAATAAGTGGCACCGACTGAAGGTGAGCCACAGAGGTTGCAACAGCCCTAACAGACTGTACTTTCACACGTACTTGTAGCGGAATGCCTGCTTGCTGGTAGCAAAAGGAGATACAGTCCGCCAACCAGGAGGAAAGGGTCTGTTTTCCCACTGGATTTCTCAATTTGATGTTATCGAAAGAAACAAATAATTGAGTGGATTTTCAGTGGGTTGAAGTGCACTCCAGATAAAAAGCTAGGGCACGTTTGCAGTCCAGGGAATGTAGAGCCTTTTCTCTTGGGTTTGAATGGGGCCTTGGGAAGAAAGTGGGTAAGATGGATTCATTAAGATGAAATTCCAACAATACCTTTGGTAAAAACAGAGTGGTCCTCCGTACACACCCTGTCATGTAGAATTTTAGTGTAAGGCGGGTAGGTGACTAATGCCTGTAACTCACTAACTCTACGAGAGGATGTTATAGTGAGAAGAAAAATTACTTTCCAGGTGAGATAGCAGAGCTCACAGGAGTGGAGAGGCTCAAACTGAGGTTTCATGAGCCGCACTGAGACCACATTAAGGTCCCAAGCGGGAGCCGGAGGGCGCAATGGAGGTTTCAGGTGGAGCAACCCTCTCATAAAGCATGTGACTAAGGGCTGTGTCGAAATAGAGACATCTCCTATTCCGTTGTGGAAGGCGGGTACCGCACTGACATGCACTCTTATAGAGGAAGTTTTCAGACCTGATTCTGACAGATGCCAGAGATAGTCCAGAAATTTCGCAGTGGAACAAGTGAAGGGGTCTATGGACATGGACGTGCACCAGACCGTAAACCTTTTCCACTTAGAACAATAAGAGTGTCTCGTGGAAGGCTTTTGTGAAGCTACTAGGACTCAGGATACTGACTCCGAAAGGTTAAGGGGTTGAAGTATTAACCTTTCAACATCCAGGCCGTCAGCGACAAAGCCTGGAGATTGGGGTGGCGCAGGCACCCGTTGCTCTGAGTTATCAGAAGCGGATCCTTCCCTAGAGGGATGCGCCGGCGAACTGATAGATCCTCGAGAATTGGGAACCAGACTTGGCGAGGCCAGTGAGGGGCTATCAGAATCATTAAGCCCTTGTCCCTTCGTAACTTCACAAGAGTCTTTGATATGAGTGGAAGTGGGGGGTACGCATAGAGGAGACCGCTGGACCACGAGAGGGCGAAAGAGTCTCTCGGCTGCGAGTGAGCAAGCAGAAGTTCTCTACTTTGCGGTTGTGGAAGGACGCAAAGAGGTCTATGTGTGGATACCCCCAACGTTGGAAGATAGTGTCCGCTACAGCAGGGTTGAGAGACCATTCATGCGGATGGAAGGTCCGGCTCAACCTGTCTGCCAGAACATTGTCCACGCCCGCCAAGTAGGTCACTCTGAGGTACATCGAGTAGAAAAGAGCCCACTCCCATATCTGTGCAGCTTCTTGACACAGAAGGTAGGAGCCTGTTCCCCCCTTGCTTGTTGATGTACCACATCGCTACATGGTTGTCTGTTTGAATCAGGATGGTCTTGTTTGAAAGGCAATCCTGAAAGACTGAGGGCATATCTGATCGCTCGAAACTCCAAGAAATTTATCTGATGTTTGGCTTCCTCTGGAGACCAGGGACCCTGAGTCTGTAGGTCGTTGACATGAGCACCCCAACCTAGATTGGAAGCGTCTGTCGTTAGGATAATTTGAGGCTCTGGAACCTGAAAGGAAAGGCCTTGAAGGAGGTTGGAGAGCTGCATCACCAGGCCACATTACCTGCTTGGTAACGTGGACAATGCTGGACATTGGCTGGTAAGCCTAAGTCCACTGGGACTTTAGAGTCTATTGCATGACTCATGGCGAGGCGTGTCATTGGAGTGACATGTACAGCGGACACCATGTGACCCAGCAAAATGAGAAAATGACAAGCTGTCGAATAACACTGATTCTGGAGGCAGTGTGCAAGGGATATGAGAGTACGAGCTTTGTCCTGAGGGGGGAATGCTCTTGCCTGCATGGTGTCCAGGTCGGCTCCTATGTAGGATAGTGTTTGAGATGGAACTACGTTGGACTTGGGGTAGTTTATCAGGAACCCGAGAGACAGCAACGTATGGATAGTGAGATGTAAGGAGGCTAATGCATCCGACTGAGTCGGAGCCCTTATCAGCCAATCGTCGAGATAAGGGTAGACATGGATGCCCTGACATCTCAGGTAGGCCGCTACGACTACGAGGCACTTGGTGAAGACTCGAGGTGCGGATGATAGGCCGAACAGTAGTACCGGGTACTGAAAATGCCAGGGGCCGACCAGGAAACAAAGGAATTTGCGGTGGGACAGAGTGATCGAGATGTATGTATACGCGTCCTGAAGATCTAGAGAGCAAAGCCAATCTCCTCTTTGTAGAAGAGGCAGTAGAGAACCCAAGGTCACCATCCTGAACTTCTCCCTCTGTAGATGTTTAAGGCATGCAGGTCCAGTATTGGATGAATGCTGCCTGACCTTTTTGGGATGAGGAAATACCTGGAATAGAACCCCTGCCCTTGCTGCGAGAGGGGCACTGGTTCTATTGCCAGTGATTTCAGGAGGGTTGATACCTCCTCTTCCAGAAGAGAGGAGTGGTCGGATGAACCCCACGTCGGCAGAGGTGGGGAGTCTGCTGGTACCGACAGGAAGTTGAGGTGGTAGCCTTGGATCAGTACAGCAAGTACCCACTTGGTCTGAAGTGATCATGTGCCATATGTTAATGAAATGGCACAGTCGACCGCCGACTGGTACGGACGGTAGAGGAGGTTGGCTTATGTTCTCCAGCGAGGAGTCAAAATCCAGCAGCTGGGCCCAGATGACGAGCTGACCCTTCTGGTAAGGTCTGGAAGGACAACCTCGAGCGGCAGGAGGATAGTATCTCCGTGGCTTGAAAGACTGTCGCTTAGAGTCCCTTCGAAATGTCTTCTTAAAAGTGGACGGGAAATCAGAGGGAACTGAGGAAAGTTGGCGCAGCGTTTCATGGTGGTCCTTTAGCTATGCCACTGTTTCCTGGATTTTGTTCCAAAGAGATTATCTCCGGCGCAGAGTAAGTCTGCTAACCGGTCCTGCACCTCTGGTCGTAGGTCTGAGGACTTCAGCCAGGCCCACCTTCTTGCACTAATTCCCGCTGCAGACACTCTGGAGGCAGTGTCAAAAATATCATAGGCAGCGCGGACCTCGTGCTTGCCAGCATCCAGACCTTTTTGAGCCAAAGCATTGAGCGGACCCTGGAATTAGTCTGGTAAAGATTCAGAGAAATCCTGGATCTTCTTGAACAGGTCCCTGTTATACTGGGTCATGTATAACTGGTAGGAAGCAATGCGAGAAATGAGCATTGAGCCATGGAAGACACGCCTACCAAAAGCATCCAGGGACCTCTGTTCTTTCCCTGGAGGTATGGAGAAATGAGGTTTAGAACGTCATGCCTTCTTCTGGGCTGACTCCACAACCACAGAATGGTGATCCGGCTGTGTACTTTGAAAGCCAGGGGCTGTCTGGACAAGGTAGGTGGCATCTGTCTTTCGGTTGACAGGTGGTACGAAGCCTGGGTGCTCCCAATTCCTTTTCAGCAGGTCAATTAGGTTTTCATGAATAGGAATAGACGATTTCCTTTGGGGCATCAAGAAACTGGAGTACTTCCAGCTTCTTGTGCCTAGAGTCCTCTTCTGTCTGAAGCTGAAATGGAATCATTTCAGACATTTCCTTTATGAAATTAATAAAGGAGAGATCCTCTGGAGGAGAGTGTCGTCTTTCCTCAGGGAGAGAGGGCTCTGAAGGCAAATCATTAGAATCCTGGGAAGAGTCATCGGTCCAAGGATCGTAAGGTTGATCCCCAGCTCCCATAGGATCACCAGAGGGAAGAAATAGCGTTAGTCCTGAAGGATCAGGTCTAGGCATCAATGGACTGGAGGAGGCACCGACAGCATCAATGGTGGCACCGACTGAGGACGATGCGGTATCGATGGCAGAAAAGGCACCGATGGAACCGGTGACATCGATGGGTGAGTCGGTGGCAAGATTCCAGACGGCAGTATGCGGCTGATAGAAAAATAAGGGACTTAAAACCAGACAACCTCCCCCCCTCCCCCCCAACACACACTCACCCACCCGAGAACTAGAGGATGAAAAGCAAGCTGCGAGGCCCCGCAAGAAACAGCTCCAGAAAGCTCTCACTGCAGCAGCTGTAAGAGCAAGAGATGAATTGCAACCTGCAGGCTCCATTGAAAAGATGAGACTGAGGGGCCCTGCATGTGGAGAAGTGGTCATGGTTGCATACGTCCAGTAGGAAATGTTAAAACCTTCAAGAATCTTTAATGTCAAAGTTCCATGCACAGTTCCATCTGATGTCGTCATCCATTTACAAGGGCTGCCATCCTGCTTACCCTCAGAGAAAAAATGCTTTGGCTTGTTTTTCATTTCATCAGATTTTATTCAGTTACACACATTTTTTTTATATTTATAAAACTAAGACAAAAATGTGGATACTGCAAACATATTACTTTCTACAAAGTTAGTTTTTCAGAAATTAAAAAGTACTACTCATTTAAGTATTAAAAGTTATGCTGTCATCTACATTATAGTGTCTACAGAAGATGGAAAAACTAGAATGCTTAAGGATAGGCGTTATAAATCATACACAGCTCAAAGTATCACTCATAACAGTCACATAGTAAGACTGTAGCAAACTAAAATATAATGCATTAATACACTCAAATTAATTTCAATGCAATATAACTGAACCCAAGGTATACAATGTCTAGTTTTTTTTTTCTCCGAAGAACTCACCAACTCATTTCATATCTACAGGAAGTTCACAGTTGTGCAATCAGACTACAAGAATTGGCATTTTCTCTCATGCTGAATTTAAAAGTTTATTACATCATTCAAATGAAATCGCTTGGCTATAGTAAAACAAAAACAAAAAAACAAACAAACTTTTACTTAACTACGTCACTTTCCTCTTATCTGCTCTAAACTTCAAAATCAGTATTAGTACAGTTAGAGGCAAAAACCAATCACTACTTTTGATATGCACATATTTCTTTTGGCATTCTCCTGAGGTAGCAGTGTTCAGCTGGTATTAAGTTACAGCAGCATCACTAAGGAAATGACAGGAGATTGACCTTCATGACCCAAGCTGATTCATTCTCAAATCTCAATTATTGCTCACCAGTTGCTGGCAGACAACTCCTCATAGTTTAAATCAACTTCATTGCTTTGGAACTCAAACTGACAGCATGCCTAACAGAGTACTGCCAACAGAGATAGCTATGTGCAATGTCTGGCACAACTTCTAAAATTAACACAATTTCTTCTGCTGATATGCCCAAACGGCATAATTTCAAAACCTGTATCATTTCTATATCACTTCCATTTGGAGCTGGGATAAAATGGCATTTTGCACACTGCTGACCACTTAAGACAGGAATAGATCAATACAAAGCATCCATGCTGTAGGGAGATCTCTCATGTTTTACCACTGATTCACCAATTATGAATCATAATAGCCAAGAAACTTATAGGCAATGTGGTGACAGGCCCAGACACTAATAGCGCCCACAACATGCAAATGCATGTTGATGGACCTATTAGTTATTCCTGTGTGATACAGAAAATAAAATGTTCAGCCAAGCCATACATTTTACTCTCAGAAATTAACTCCTGCCAAAGGCAGGAGTTAATTTCAGCTGGCACCGGGAAAGTGTACAGAAAAGCAGAAAAAACTGCTTTTCTGTACACCCTCCGACTTAATATCATAGCGATATTAAGTCGGAGGCCCCCCCCCCCCCCAAAAAAAGAAAATTCTGCCTGCAGCCTGCGGATTGGAAAATGGACGCTCAATTTCGCCGGTATCCGTTTTCTGAACCCGTGGCTGTCAGCGGATTCGACAACCGACGCTGGTAAAATTTAGCGTCGGCTGTCAAACCCGCTGACAGCCGACACTTCTGCCAATAAGGAGGCGCTAGGGACGCGCTAGTGTCCCTAGCGCCTCATTATTAGCACGAGTCCTCATTTGCATAGTGAATTGCGTGCCCAGGAGAGTGGCCTGGGCGCGTGTCGGGAGAGCGGGTACTCGCCTCGGAGTGCCGGCTCTCCTGCGCACTTTACTGCATCGGCCCGAAAGGGAGAAGCCTGGGTGTGGCCTGGAGAGTTGAGGTGCCTGCTCAGGTGGGGAGTATAAGATGGAGTCTGAGATGGTGAGGGGCAAAAGCAAGTCCAGACAGTCGACAAGTACCAAAGCCAGAAGCTAGTCTCCTTTCTGGACAGCCTGGCCGCTCTGCAGTACCAAGCCCAGGAAGGAAGCCTCTCCCCTGCCCACATTCTCCAGCTCTCCAGTTGGAGCCTGCTTCAGAGGTGAACAGAGAAATCGCCTGAAGCCTAGACCAAGGGTAAAGTAAGCCTGCCATAAATATTGATATTAAGCAGGCTAAGGTTTATGGCATGCCTGTTACCACCCATGATACAGAACTTTCTTTAGGGTAAACTGGTGCTTAGTGGCCAGGAGGTTAGAGACAGGAATTGTTATTTTCTAAATGCTATATCCTGCTAAATCTAATAAATACAAGTCTATTTCTGAGGAGAATACAAGGTGTCTTTTCCTGACTTAGAATCACAAGTAAGGTGGGAGGGCAGCAGACAGATCCCTGCACCCCTAAACTTGCTTACAAAGCTTCATCAGATGACTACAAAAAATGTTAACTGGCGTGGGTGGGGATATTTAACACATTTTTTTTATAAAGCCAAAAGATTTTTATTTTTTAATTCCCGGCTCTGAGATCTTACCCAAATACATTTCTATTATAAACTGAGCACAGAGATATTAAGATATTTCCTAAAGAAAATAACAGTCACAGAAGTGTAAGGTTCTAGAATCTGGGACCTAGTTTTTACAGCTTGAAATTTCAACCACCACTACTAGCCTTCACTGCCTTTTTCAATGTGTGTATGTAAAATATCTATAATAGTAATAACTAACGTTATTAAAGTATATTGTAAACTATTTCAGACTGCAAGAAAACTCAGAAATTAACTGGGGTTCATAGCACTGTAAGAAGTATATTAGTCAGACTGAGTGGGCTTCACAGTCCTTAAGTGTCCTCAAAGGATTCTATATAAACATGTAAGTACATTTTTTTAGAATGTAAATTTAGCAGAAAAAGTATGCTAGAAATACATGCATTTTAAATTTTCTAAACAGACACTATATTTCTAAAAGTGGCAATATGCTGTAAATTCATTTAACAAAGTGTTTATCTTTAACAAAAACATCCATCAACTAGCCCCAATTGACCTTCATTTCCCCCTCCGATTACACACCTCAACAAGACCGACAAGAGATGCTTACAAAGGATCACTTCAAGTACCCGCAGCCAAAACTACCAGACACATTACCTAAGAGATCGGGCCTTCTCCACAGCCGGTCCTACCTTATGGAACTCCATCCCCCCAGATCTTAGAATGGAACCCAGCCTCTCAACTTTCAAGAAAAGACTCAAGACCTGGCTGTTCATGCAGGCTTTTCCTAACTCCAATATTATTTAACTCCTAACAATCAACACACATCACCATCAATATCACTATTAACTACCTCTTACAATGTAATTATATGTAATTATCTGGTTTGCCTTTTCCTTTTTTCCTTCCTACTCCAAGTTCTATTTCCCCTGTTACATGTAACTGCTTTTTCCGCACTATTGTTCAAGTTTAAGCTTATTTTGCACTCCTGTTTCATGTGAACCAGAATGATGGGACTATTGTCTTGAATGTTGGTATATAAAAAAAACTTAAATAAATAAAATAAAATAAATAAATTGAGGTATACTATTGTAAACTTGAATTACACCTTATCTCTCTCTGGGAGATTTGCTAAAAACCTCTCTACCTTATAAATCATTAATGGATCAACAACAAGCCTGCTC
Source organism: Rhinatrema bivittatum (assembly GCF_901001135.1). Lineage (NCBI taxonomy): Eukaryota > Metazoa > Chordata > Amphibia > Gymnophiona > Rhinatrematidae > Rhinatrema > Rhinatrema bivittatum. The sequence continues at coordinate 169,268,089 of NC_042616.1, read as the reverse complement.
AGTCAGATTTCCATGTTCTGGAGCATCTTAACCTTGAATTAAGCTTAATTTTGTCATTGGATAGCAATCTATTTTAAAAAGAAAAATATTTCAAAAACGCTTGGGAAAAAGCATGAAAATGAAATATTTATTTATTTAACATTTCTTTTATACCGATATCCGTTCGCACATCGTATCGGTTCACAGTGAACAAAAAACCATTGGGCAGTGCCCGTACATATAACAGATAACATAATATAATATGATGAACTAGGCAACATATAAATAATTTATGGGAGGAGCCCTTACATATAACAGGCATCAATGGGTAGATGCTATGGAATATAACTATAACTATATACATGATAGTGCAAAGTACAAAATCAGCAGACATAAAGGCGTTCATACCAAGATATCAGTATAACATTCATAGGGGGGTTTTATGTAATAGGGGGTGAGATGGAGTAGGCTTGCTGAAAGAGCCAGGTTTTAAGTTTCTTTTTGAAAGTGGGGGTATAGGTCTCTATGCGGATATCATGGGGCAGTGGGTTCCATATGGTGGGGCCGGCAAATATGTCACCTTAATCCAGACTGAATGAAAATGAAATTTGCATTTCTAACGTATGAAATTTAGATGCGTGTGAACTTTTTTTTTTTTTTTTTTTACAAGAGTAAATGCTCAGGTGTAAAGAAAAGTGTACATAAATCTGGAGATCAATAAAGTCTGACGTTTTGCACTATATTTATTTTATTTAATTTATTTAAGTTTTTTTATATACCAACATTCAAGACAATAGTCCCATCATGCTGGTTCACATGAAACAGGAGTGCAAAATAACCTTAAACTTGAACAATAGTGCGGAAAAAGCAGTTACATGTAACAAGGAAAAATAGAACTTGGAGTGAGAAGGAAAAAGGAAAAGGAAAAACCAGCTAATTACATATAATTACATTGTAAGAGGTAGCTAATAGTGATATTGATGGTGATGTGTGTTGATTGTTAGGAGTTAAATAATATTGGAGTTAGGAAAAGCCTGCATGAACAGCCAGGTCTTGAGTATATAGGGAAAGAAATTATTTACTTGTAACAGATAGAAAATTAGAAACATGATGGCTGAGACAGTATGGCCCATCTAGTCTGCCCATACATCCAATTAATTTAGCATTATAATTCCAATTACTTCCTTAGAGATCCCCTGTATTTATCCTATGCTTTCTTGAATTAGATACTGTTTTTGTCTCTATCATCTCTACTGGGAGCCTGTTCTATAAATCCACTACCCTCTCTTTACAGAAATATTTGCTAAGTTTACTAGTGAATCTAACTCCTTTCAACTTCATTGCATGACCCCTCGTTCTAGACTCCTTTCCTTTGGAAGAGGCTCACTTCCTATGCATGGAAACCTTTGAGATATTTGAATGTATCTATCATATCTCCCTATCTAGTCTTTCCTCCAGAGTGTACATGTTTAGATCTTTAAGACTATCCCCATATGCTTTAAAACAAAGACCACTAACCATTTTAGTAGCCACCCTCTGAAATGATTCCATCCTATTTATATCCTTTTGATGGTATAGTCTCCAGAACTGTACACAATATTCCAAGTGAGGTCTCACCAGGGACCTATAAAGGGGCAATATCTCCCTTTTTCTGCAGACCATTCCTCTCCCTGTGCAGCCAAGCATCTTTCTGGCTTTTACCATTGCTTTATCCACCTGTTTGGCCACCTTAAATCAAGAGATACACTTACCCCCAGATCCCATTCTTCCTTTGTGTTTAGAAGAACATCACCTCCAATGCTGTACCTTTTTCTTTGTATTTTTGCATCTTAAATGCATTACTTTGCATTTTTAAGCATTAAATCTTAGCTCCAGACCTTAGACCATTTCTCAAGCTTCGCTAGATCCCTCCTTACATTCTTCACATCTTCCTAGATGTCCAGCCTGTTACAGATTTTCGTACCATCAGCAAAAAGACAAACTTTTCCCAGACAATCCTTCTGTTATGTTGCTCACAAAAGTGTTAAAAAGTAATGGTCCAAGGAACGATCCCAGAGGCACACTGCTAGTAACATCCCCTTCTTCAGAAGAAACTCCATTTACCACTACCTGTTGTCACCTCCCACTCAACCAGTTTCTAACCCAGTCACTCTAGGTTCCGAACCAAGGCACTCAATTTATTTATAAGAAGAACAGTGTCAAAGGCCTTGCTGAAATCCAAGTGTAATATGTCTAGCACTCTCCTTTGATCCAACTCTCTGTCACTCAAAGAAACTGATCAGATTCGTCTAACAAGATTTACCTCTGTTAAAACTATACTGCCTTAATTCTTGCTATTCATTGGATTCCAAAAATTGCAATAACCTCTATTTTAGCAGTGATTTCATTAATTTTCTCATCACAGAGGTCAGATTAACCAATCTGTAGTTCCTAAACTCCTCAGATTCCACTTTTATGAATAGGAATCACATTCACCCTTTTCCAGTCCTCTGGGACTACTCCAGATTCTAAAGAAGCAGTGAAAAGGTCAGCCAGCGGAGCTGCAACGACATCTCTAAGTTCCCTTAATACCCTTGGATGTAGCCCATCCAACCCCATCATCTTATCTACTTTAAGTTTAGATATTCTTGCAAGACTGTGAATCACCAGTCACATATGTGGGTGATGTTATACTTCTTGAAGCTGATCAGATCCTTTCCAGAGTTATCCAAGAAATCTTAGAAGACCTTTTGGGCAGGCATAGTAATTCTGTGCTCCTATGTCTCCAGCTCATGCCTCAGTTTATTTCTAGCCCCAAGGCAGCTCAGCTCCAGATGTGTTGATCCAATGTTTTTACAGAATACCTGTTACATTTAAGCAACTTCACTTTCTCTGCAGACAAGTGGATCTTGTATCACACTTTTTGGATTCCCTCGTAAGGGTAGTCTTCCAACAAAAAGAGAAAGAACAAACAATTGTGCTAACAGAACAGTACAATGCTTTGATTTGGGAGAACTCCACTTTTTTCATATTTACTACATATATATATATATATTTTTTTTTTTTTATGTTCAAACTCTATTAAGACAAATCACAGAAACATACAAACATTAACCCAGGGACCAAGATTTCTGTAGCCACTAGGGAATACAAACAGGTTACATTTGTGGCTTGAAATCAACTGCTATGACCTTATTTTGAAGGGGGATATGTTTTCTTAATTGCTTTTGTTCTATTTTATAAAAAGGGATATTTTGCATTTCTTCTTTGTTTCTTGGGTATTATTACTTCTTATATTTAAGAGAGAAAAAGTAGAAGGGAAGGATTTACGGTACAGATCAGTTGTAAATTGCATCCTTTGTTTTCGGATAGAGATATCCAAAAAAGATATACATTGTTGACTAAACTGAAGGATGAACTTGAGATTCTGATCTTGATCATTCAACCATGTATGAAATGACCGCAGATCCTCTCCCTGACCTTCCTAGATGAAAAATAATATCTATATATCGCGTCCAGAGAGGAATGTGTTGAAAAAAATGGAAAGACGTAGGCGCGAGTTTCCTTAAAATGTGCCACATAAATGTTTATCTACAGAGCAGAACTTTCTTCTATTAATATCAAATTAGCAAAATAGCAGAAGAGGAAAAATTATCTCTTATAAAAATCAATAATCCTCACTTTTGGAAAAAAAAAAAAATATATCTAAAACTTTTTAAGCAAATGTTAAAAAAATTCAAGAGAAATTTTAAGGCATAGTATCAGACAAACTGTGCTTTTTATAAGATATGTTTTGCTACATAAATGTTTGCCACATCTTGTACTATAGGAGATCCCATAGCCACACCATGTATCTGATGGTAAAACTGAGAATCAAATAAAATAATAATTCTCACATAAAACTAACCTAGATAATTCCATTAAAAAGGATATAGGTATTTAATAAAGTTATTTCTTTTTAAGTTCCTCCCATGTTGTGGACTAGGAGTTTTGTTGCAAACAATTATGTTAAGGGATTGTGGAAATATTGTTTTCCTCCATACAAAATTTGTTCTTTTGATTTTACAATTGTATTGTTTAAAATCTTTAATAAAGTATAAATTAAAAAAAAAAAAAAAAAAGGATATAGGTATATGTTGAGAAGTGGGACGTCGCTCAAAATTTTTTTCCCAATAAGCGCAACGCTACTCTTTGTGGGACATTGGTATAAAGAGCTTCAACATCCAAACTGATCAAAAATGAATTTGATGATAGGGTCCACAATGTACTCAATTTCTCTAACATATGTGAAGAGTCTTGCAAATATGATCTGGATGATTCTACTTCTCCCCGAAAGAAAATATCTAGAAAGGTGGCTAGAGGCTCTAGGACCAAAACCATCTGCTGATACTATCAGTCTGCATAGTAGTCACACCAGAGTTTTGTGGACTTTGGGTACTCCATCAAGACAAGATGTCTTTGGGAAGAAATCTTCCAACACAGAATGGCAAACTTACTAAGGAGGGCTTTAAACTAGGACCATCAGGATGTGTGAACAAAACCTTAATGTAAGTACAACGTTACATAGTTATATAGGTGTGGGAATAAAGGGCACTGTCTGGAAAAGTTATGTACACTAATGCTCATAGTATGGAAAACAAAGTACCGGATCTAGAGAGTCATGGAAGATAATGATTTAAATACAGTGGCTGTCAAGGTGATGTGGTACATGGAAAACCATGATTGGGTTAGAGTTATACCAGGGTACAATCTATTCATGAAGGAAGGGAAGAGGCATGGCACTATAGATAATTATTAAAGCAATAGAATCGCAGGGCTTATGGGGTAAAGAGGCGGCACTGGGTATTAATCCGGAAAGAGGGAAAGGAACATCTATTTATAATGATGTAATATAGAGATCTCCATTACAGACAGAAGAAATGGATAGAGATTTAATGGAGGATATTCAAAGGGGAGGTGGTTTTGCTAGGAAATTACAGTTTGCTAGATGTCCCAAATCAACATCCCAGTTACGGTATCTTCTAGAAGCAGGGAGATCCTTGATTCTCTGTAAGGAGAATTGTTTTGTCAACTGGTAACAGAATCCAAACAGAATGGAGAGATACTGGATCTGATGCTTACCAATGGGGTCAGTATCACTGACATAATAGATGATTATTTGGGATCCAATGATCACAGGATGGTGTAATTCTATATTGCAGTGCAGGAGATAAAACGCAGTTGCTTACATGTAACAGGTACTCTCCTAGGACAGCAGGATGTTAGCCCTCACAGATGGGCGACATCATCAGATGGAGCCCGGCACGGAAAACGTTTGTCAAAGTTTCTAGAAGCTTTGACTGGCACACTGAGCATGCCCAGCATGCCACTATCCACGCGACCATGCAAGGTCCCCCTTCAGTCTCATAACATAGAAAAATATGAGCGAAAAAAATAAAATAAAAATGAAGGAGAAACCAACTCTGTGGGGTTGCAAGCGGGTTTTCTGAGGACTAACATCCTGTTGACCTAGGAGGACACCTGTTACAGGAAAGCAATTGCGCTTTCTCCTAGGACAAGCAGGATGGCAGTCCTCACAGATAGGTGAATACCAAGCTCCAGGCTGTTCCCGGCAACAACTAAGACCAACAAGTACCAAAACAAGGTGCAAACGGGCACCATAATTACTGAGGTAATGTTGGGCGGTAGGGAAATAGCTTGGTTTAAACTTCCAGGAGGCTTTTGGTAGGAAGAGCTGGGTTCAAGTCTGGAAGAGGCTGCGCAGGACAGATTGGCCTAATCTACCATCTTGTCAGCCATCTTGTCCAAGTAGAAATGGGTGGCAAATGTGTGTAGGGAGCTCCACGTCGCAGCCCTGCAGATTTTGACGGGGACCGCCCGTAAGTGGGCTACCGTCGCCGCCATAGCCTTAACTCTGCCGTCTAGATGAAGACCTGATTGTGCATATCAGAATGAGATGCATCTGCTAGTCAGTTGGATAAGGTCTGTTTGCCCACCACAACTTACATTCTGTTCTTGTCAAAAGATATGAACAGTTGGGTGGACTGCCTATGGCCTGCTGAGCATTCTAAACAGAAGGCCAGAGTTCTTTTGCAATCAAAAGAATGTAGAGCCCATTCCCCTTGATGGGAATGGGGCCTCGGAAAAAAGGCAGGCAACACAATGGACTGGTTGATGTGAAAGTCAGTCATGACCTTTGGTAGAAACTTGGGATGTATATGCAGGACCACACGATTATGAAAATATTTTGTGTAGGGCAGGTACATAACCAAGGCCTGAAGTTTGCATACTCTACGAGCCGAAGTAACCACCACCAGGAAAAAGATTTTCCACGCAAGGAATTTCAGCTCACAGGACAGCATAGGCTCAAAAGAAGGATGCTTGAGCCGCACCAACAAGATGCTGACATCCCAGGACACAACAAGAGGCAGAAGAGGGGGCTTTAGCTGAAGCAGGCCCTGCATAAAATGACCTACTATGGGCTGAACCGAGATGGGTGCGCCAGCTACCCCACTATGATAAGCACTGACCGCACTCAAATGGACCCAGACTTCAGTGCCAAGAAAAATAGTGGAAAGTGTTCTAAACATCAAAATCACAGAACATATAGAAAGACATGGTTTAATGGAACAAAGTCAGCATGGCTTTACCCAAGGCAAGTCTTGCCTCACAAATCTGCTTCACTTTTTTGAAGGAGTTAATAAACATGTGGACAAAGGTGAACTGGTAGATGTAGTATACTTGGATTTTCAGAAGGTGTTTGACAAAGTTCCTCATGAGAGGCTTCTAGGAAAAGTAAAATGTCATGGGATAGGTGGCGATGTCCTTTTGTGGAATGCAAACTGGCTAAAACCACCTCTATAAACCACCTCCTCAATACCAAAAAAACAGAGATCCTTATTATAGCACAGGATGACAAAAGCGGGGCACTCAACAAATCCATCAATTCCCAAAAGTTGGACACCTCCCAGGTGAGAGACCTTGGAGGTATTTTAGACAACCGGCTTAACCTGCATAAATTTGTTAACACCACCACAAAAAGATTGTTTCTTCAAACTACAAACTCTAAAAAGGCTGAGACCTCTCCTCCACCTTCAGGACTTCCGCACGGTTCTTCAATCCATTACCTTCTCAAAACTCGACTACTGTAATTCGCTACTTCTCGGACTCCCTGCTAACACCACCAGACCCCTTCAGATGGAACAGAATTCCACCGCCAGGATACTGACCAACACCAGCAAAAGAGATCATATTACCCCCATACTTCGGAATCTGCATTGGCTCCCCATTAAATTCAGAATTATCCACAAAGTCCTTACGATGATTCATAAATCCCTGCACAATCAAACCCCCCTCGACTTAAATATCCCTCTTCAACGCCACACATCCTATAGACCTCTACGCCCCCCCAGCAAAAACCTCATTAAGGAAGTGTGCTTTATCAACAGCAGGTCCACAGCAATGGAATGCTCTCCCCCCTAATCTTCATCTGGAACCCTGCCCGTTAACCTTCAAAAAAAAGCTCAAAACGTGGCTCTTCAGACAAGCATTTCCATAAGGAAGGAACTCTCTCATACTCGGGGGACCTGACAGGTCTTGACAGGACGTAATCTGATTATCAGATTGTTAATTTATCCATTATCTCACACTTTTGCTGTAACCCTAACTCCTCATCTTCCCCTCCCTTTTCACCATTATCTCTTTATTCAAACAATTTAGTTTCTCTTTTGCTACCAGTTACACAGGTTGATCAGTTATTTTATTTTTAATCAGTTTATTTTATAACCCCACCCCAGTTGATGTAATTCCTGTTCTATGTAATGGTATTACAAACAGTTATATCACTGTAAGCCGATGTTGACTGTTTCGCTGTAAACCGATGTGATATGTATTCTTACATGAAGGTCGGTATAAAAAACTTCTAAATAAATAAAATAAATAAAAGACAGGAAACAGAGAGTAGGATTAAATGGACAATTTTCTCAGTGGAAGGGAGTAGGCAGTGGAGTGCCTCAGGGATCTGTATTGGGACCCTTACTTTTCAATATATTTATAAATGATCTGGAAAGAAATACGAGTGAGATAATCAAATTTGCAGATGATACAAATTGTTCAAAGTAGTTAAATCACAAGCAGATTGTGATAAATTGCAGGAAGACCTTGTGAGACTGGAAAATTGGGCATCCAAATGGCAGATGAAATTTAATGTGGATAAATGCAAGGTGATGCACATAGGGAAAAATAACCCATGCTATAGTTACACAATATTAGGTTCCATATTAGGTGCTACATCCCAAGAAAGATCTAGGCATCACAGTGGATAACACATTGAAATAGTCAGTACAGTGTGCTGCGGCAGTCAAAAAAGCAAACAATGTTGGGAATTATTAGAAAGGGAATGGTGAATAAAACGGAAAATGTCATAATGCCTCTGTATCGCTCCATGGTGAGACCGCATCTTGAATACTGTGTACAATTCTGGTCGCCGCATCTCAAAAAGTATATAATTGCGATGGAGAAGGTACAGAGAAGGCTTACCAAAATGATAAGGGGAATGGAACAGTTCCCCTATGAGGAAAGACTAAAGAGGTTAGGACTTTTCAGCTTGGAGAAGAGACAGCTGAGGGGGGATATGATAGAGGTGTTTAAAATCATGAGAGGTCTAGAATGGGTAGATGTGAATCGGTTATTTACTCTTTCAGATAATAGAAAGACTAGGGGGCACTCCATGAAGTTAGCATGTGGCAAATTTAAAACTAATCGGAGAAAGTTCTTTTTATACTCAACGCACAATTAAACTCTGGAATTTGTTGCCAGAGGATGTGGTTAGTGCAGTTAGTATAGCTGTGTTTAAAAAAGGATTGGATAAGTTCTTGGAGGAGAAGTCCATTACCTGCTATTAATTAAGTTGACTTAGAAAATAGCCACTGCTATTACTAGCAACGGTAACATGGAATAGACAGTTTTTGGATACTTGCCAGGTTCTTATGGCCTGGATTGGCCACTGTTGGAAACAGGATGCTGGGCTTGGACCCTTAGTCTGACCCAGTATGGCATGTTCTTATGAGGCAGTTTTTAGTCCAGTCTCGGAAAGGTGCCACAGGTAATCCAGAAATCTCGGCACTGGGCAAGTGAACGGATCTAAGTTCTGTATCCCACACCAGGCTGAGACCCTCTTCCAATTCAAACTTATAAGACTTCCTGGTGGAAGGTTTCCTAGAGGCCTCCAGCACCTGGGACATGTTATCAGACAGGTTCAGGAGCTGAAGGACTAGACGCTCAACATCCAAGCTGTCAAGGCCAACGCCCTGAGGTTTGGATGGCGCTGTGTGCCCCGGTCTTGAGTTATCAGGTCAGGCGCAGTTACCAGGCTGAAGGGAGTCCTGATTGACAGATTTTGGAGGACAGGGAACCAGTCTTGCCTGGGCCAGTGTGGCATCAGTAGAATTATGGTCCCCCGGTCCCATTGGAGCTTCAGAAGAGTCCTCATGAGAAGCAGAATAGAAGGATATACCTAGAGGAGACCTGTGCCCCAATGGCGGGCAAAGGTGTTGGAGGCTGGGCATTCGTCCATCCTGAAGAGGGAGCAGAAGTTGCTCACCTTGCAATTGAAGGGGGAGGCAAAGCGATCCACTTCTGGAGTTCCCCACAAGCAGAAAATCCGGGCTGCTACTGCCGTATTTAAGGACCACTCGCACGGTTGGAAATAGCGGCTCAGGTGGACGCCAGTACGTTGAACGCTCCATCCAGGTATATCATTCGTAGGGACATACCCTGCGGCAGAGCCCAAGCCCAGATCTGCACCACCTCCTGACAGAGGATGTTTATCCTGTGCCACCCTGCTTGTAGGTTTACCACATTGCTACCTGACTGCGTATCCGAATCAGGACTGCTTTGTGGAACAGCCGATCCTGAAATGCCCAAAGAGTGTAGCGGATCACCTGTTTATCTGGTACCGAGCTTCCTGAGCTGTCCAGTTTGTCTGTGTGTGGAAACAGTCCACATGCCCCCCCCCAGGGGGGGGGGGGGGCGCATCAGTGGTAAGGACTATTTGAGGTAGCGCAGGTTGGAAAGGAACCCCCTGTTCCAGATTGGAGAGATTCTCCCAACAGGACAGGGAAATCCTCAGGGGCTGCATGATGGAGACATGAGTTCCGAGGTCCTGGGATGCCTGCTGCCATTGCGACCACAGAGTCCATTGTGTCCTGCGCATACAGAGGTGGGCCAAGGGGGTGACAGACAGAAGCTGCCATGTGGACCAGCAATCAAAGCAGTAGGTGAGCAGTTACCTGCTGACCTCTGCCCACCAAGGCCGCCAGCGAGGACAGGGTGAGAGCCTGATCGTGGGGCAAAAACGCTCTCATCTGAGTCACGTCCAGCCTGGCTCCTATAAAGTCCAGCTGGGGAGAGGGGCAGAGATTGGACTTCGGGTAGTTGATAAATCCAGGAAAATGCAGCACCTGCATGGTAAGGGTCAAAGCGTTCAACCCTCCTTCATGGGAGTTGTTTTTGACCAACCAGTCATCTACATAGAGGAACACATGTACCCCCTGATGACTGAGATGCACTGCAACCACGGCCAGGCACTTGGTGAAGACTCGAGGAGCTGACGCCAAACCAAATGGCAGTACTCTGTACTGGTAGTGCGCTTGCCCCACCACAAAGCAGAGGTACTTCCTGTGCCTTGGGAGGATGGCAATCTGAGCGTAGGTGTATTTGAGATCGAGGGACAAAAGCCAGTCTCTTTTCTTGAGGAGCGGTATCAGAGTGCCCAGAGAGACCATCTTGAACTTTTCCCTGTGGAGAAACTTGTTCAAGGCCCTGAGATCGAGAATGGGGTGTAGGCCCCCAGTTCTCTTTGATATCAGGAAATACCTCTAATAAACCCCCCACCCTTGTTAACGATGGGGAATGGGTTTCTACTGCTCCCGCCGCTAGAAGAGTAGAGCGTTCCGTTAGAAGTATATCCTGCGGGACGGACAATCCCACTATGGACATGGGGGAAGCCTGTCGGGACTTCTCTGGCGAACAATAGTGAAGACCCATCTGTCCAACGTGAATGGCAGCCAGCGGTGGGAGAGCCAAGAAGCCTGCCCCCACTGGGGGAATCGTGTGCCAGGGATACACTGCACTGACTCATCCTCCCTTGCCTCCAGTAGCCAGGGCCTACTGGTCTGGGGAGCTGGCTGGGCCCTGGGAGCTTGCTGGTAACGGGAGCAACCATTGGAACCAGCACGGGACGTGACAGTCCGGGTGGCTGGAGGATAATACTTCCGCTGCCGATAAAAGGACTTCCTGGAACTTGGTCGGGAAGATTTCCTGGCAGAGAAAGGTGGGTCAGAAGCACTAGCATGTCCCTGAACTTATGCCCGAAGAGATTTTCCCCTGTACAAGGGGAGGTCAGCCAACTTATTTTATTTATTTATTTATTTAAAGTTTCTTTTATACCGATGACCGTTTACACATCGCATCGGTTTACAGTTAAAAAGGAACAAATGGGCAGAACCCTTACATATAACATTGAAAAAACAGGTTAACTTTTGGGCAGGGCCCTTACATGTAACTGAGAACAAGGTGGTTAAAAGTGGGATAGGGTATAGAGCTGACTGACGCGAGCGTCCGTGATATCAATAAATAGATACAGCAAAATCAGCAAAATCACAACTATTTACAAAAGCTAATTACATAAGTAGCCGAGTCAAAGTACAAAATCGATGGGCATGAGACGTATTCCGAGAAATAGATTCCTAGTCATGTAGCAAATTCTTAGTTACTCAATTTTTAGTTAAACAGTGGGGGTTTATGTAATGGCAGGTGATGTGTGGTAAGCTTGCTGGAAGAGCCATGTTTTCAGTTTTTTCTTGAAAGTGGGTGTGTATGTTTCCAGGCGTATATCGGGAGGCAGGGAGTTCCATATGGAGGGGCCAGCGAGAGAGAAAGCTCTGCTTATGGTAGATGATAATTTGAAAGATTTGATGGGTTGGGCACGTAGGGTTCCTTGGAGGGCTGTACGTGTGGGTCTATTCGAGGTACGGGGGAGGAGTGGGGGGTTAATCCAATTGAGGTTAGAGTTCAACAGACTTTTGTGGATGATGGAAAGGGCTTTATAGAGAATTCGGGAGTGTATAGGGAGCCAATGAAGTTCGATAAGTGTGGGGGTGATGTGATCTCTTTTTTTTGAATTTGATAGTATCCTAGCGGCAGCGTTTTGTAGTAGTTGTAAGGGTTTGGTATAGGTGGCGGGAATGCCTAGAAAGAGTGCATTACAATAGTCTACCTTAGATAAAATGATAGACTGGAGTACAGTGTGGAAATCAGAAAAGTGTAGCAGTGGTCTGAGTTTTTTTATGGTTTGGAGCTTGAAATAGCATTCCTTGATGATAGATTTGATGAAGGGTTTGAAAGTAAGATGGTTATCAATAAGGACACCAAGGTTGCGAACGTGTGATGGGAAAGATGTGGATGAGTATGCAGGTGGATGTCTGGGAGCGGTGGCCTATTAGATATGATTAAGAGTTCAGTCTTGCTGGGATTTAGAGCTAGTTGCATGTCATTTAGTAATTTGTTGATAGAGGAAAGACAGGCTTCCCAGTTAAGCAGAGCAGTATGGAGAGAGTCAGAGAATGGGAAGATGAGTTGCACATCGTCGGCATAAATGAAATGCTTGATGTGGAGGTTAGTGAGGAGGGTAGTGAGGGGAAGCATGTATATATTAAATAGGGTAGAGGAGAGGGAGGAACCTTGGGGAACACCTTGGGGAAGATTGATGGGGTCAGATTCATTGTTATCTACTAATACAGTGAAAAGGCGATCCTGGAGATATGATCGTATCCAGGATAGGGCATTGCCAGTGATCCCGATACTCCTGAGTATGTTGAGGAGGACATCGTGATTGACATGGACTTCTGGATGAAGGTCGGAAACATGGAGCCAGGCCATCCTACAGGTGCCGATGTCCACAGTGGCTACCCGGGCTGCTGTTTCAAACACATCAGAGGTGGATCTCACCTAGTATTTTCTGGCTTCCAGGCCCTGTTGTACAACAGCAGAGAATGACTCCTGTTGCTGCTGTGGCAGTCATTCTGCAAGCTCTGAGTCATGTACAACTGGTAGGAGGGGATACAGGCGTTGAGCATAACACCCTGAAAGACTATCCTCATTAAGGCATCCAGCTCTCGATGTTCTTGGCCGGGGGTGGGGGGGGGGGGGGGGGGGGAAGGAGGCAGCAGCGGAGGAATGGGTACAGGAACACTTGGCTTTCTTGAGAGCTTGCTCCACCACCACCGATTGGTGGGGGAGATGTTTCTCAAAACCTATGGCCTGTTGCACCAGGTAAGTGGCATCCGCCTTCCTGTTTACCAGGGAAATTGATATCGGGTGTTCCCACAACCTAATGAGAAGATCCTTAAAGATGTCATGGATAGGAACAGCCACTAACTCCTTAGGTGCATCGACAAACTGGATAATATCCAGCATTTTGTGTCATGCAGCCTCCTCAGTTAGGAGTTGGAAGGGAATGGCTTCGGCCATGACCTTGACAAACCTCGCAAAGGAGAGGTCCTCCAGAGTAGACTGATGCCTTTTTTCTGGTGGTGAAGGTTCCGAGAGGAGGTCACCAGTGTCTTAAGAGGCATGGGTGAGGCCTGTCCAAATCTTTCGGTCTGGGCACTGAGGGAACCGGCAGCATTGGCAGCAGGGAGGGCATTGATAGCCATGGGAAGCACAATGGCCAGGGCACAGGCTCGAAGAACTGTGGCCTCAGGATCAAAGCACCAGAAGGTGCCGGCGGTCGCTGCATGCCTTCCTCCTCGGAGGACCCAATGATGGGAATCGCTCCCAAGGAGAGTATAGGTGGCCGGTGGGGGACTGATGCTCCCCTGGGAGTCTGAAGGGTGCCAAGTAGGATGACCAGACACTCGAGCAGGGGCGACAACTGAGATGGTGCAGGCTCAGGCACCGGTATGGGGGTCATGCCAGGGGTGGTTCAATGGCCCATAAGGCTCGGAGCACTGCACCCTGCGGTCCAACTCCTTCTAGAAGTCCGGTGAAAACAGCACTGATGGGGTGGGGGGGGGGGGTACAAGGCATCACCTGAGCCTCCTCTGAGCCCTGAAGAGGCTCGGTGCCTGGCACCGATGTCAGTGGGGAATGCCTAGGACTCTCGGGTCTGCCGGTCCTCACCACAGGACCCTTTTTGGTGGCGGCACAGCGCCTGTCGTTGCTGTACCAGAACTGGAGCCATGCACTGACAGCGACTGATGGCAATGCTTTCAGGAATTTCCTATGCTGCTCAGTCCGCTCTTTCCCCGGCACAGAGGAAGCAGAGAATCCCGATGTCCGAGAGAGCACTGAAAGCAGCAAGGGCCTATCACCAGCTCCCCGATCCTTGGAAGCAACAGCTGGGTGTCGAGAGGGACAGCATATCAAGCCAGAGTAGATGGAGTGGACTTTTTGGGGCCAAAGTGTTTCTCCATTTTGTTGACACAAGCACGACGGCCCTTGGGGGTCATCTGAAACATAGAAACATAGAAATGACGGCAGAAGAAGACCAAACGGCCCATCCAGTCTGCCCAGCAAGCTTCACACATTTTTTCTCTCATACTTATCTGTTTCTTTTAGCTCTTGGTTCTATTTCCCTTCCTCCCCCACCATTAATGTAGAGAGCAGTGATGGAGCTGCATCCAAGTGAAATATCTAGCTTGATTAGTTAGGGGGTAGTAGGGGTAGTAACCACCGCAATAAGCAAGCTACACCCATGCTTATTTGTTTTAACCCAGACTATGTTATACAGCCCTTATTGGTTGTTTTTCTTCTCCCCTGCCGTTGAAGCAGAGAGCTATGCTGGATATGCATCTAAAGTGAAGTATCAGGCACATTTGGTTTGGGGTAGTAACCGCCGTAACAAGCCAGCTACTCCCCGCTTTGTGAGTGTGAATCCTTTTTTCTTCTCCCCTGCCGTTGAAGCTATGCTGGGTATGCGTGAAGTATCAGTTTTTCTTCTCCCCTGCTGTTGGAGCAGAGAGCTATGCTGGATATGCATCTAAAGTGAAGTATCAGGCACATTTGGTTTGGGGTAGTAACCGCCGTAACAAGCCAGCTACTCCCGGCTTTGTGAGTGCAAATCCTTTTTTCCACATTTCCTCTTGCTGTTGAAGCTTAGAGTGATGTTGGAGTCACAGTAACCATGTGTATGTTTATTGAATAAGGGTATTGTGTCCAGGCAGTAGCCATCATTCTGGCGAGTCACCCACTCTTCATTGGCGGCCTCTTGACTTTATGGATCCACAGTGTTTATCCCACGCCCCCTTTGAAGTCCTTCACAGTTCTGGTCTTCACCACTTCCTCCGGAAGGGCATTCCAGGCATCCACCACCCTCTCCGTGAAGAAATACTTCCTGACATTGGTTCTGAATCTTCCTCCCTGGAGCTTCAAATCGTGACCCCTGGTTCTGCTGATTTTTTTCTTATGGTAAAGGTTTGTCGTTGCCTTTGGATCATTAAAACCTTTCAAGTATCTGAAAGTCTGTATCATATCTCCTCTGCTCCTCCTTTCCTCCAGGGTGTACATATTTAGATTCTTCAATCTCTCCTCGTACGTCATCCGATGAAGATCCTCCACCTTCCTGGTCGCCCTTCTCTGTACCGCTTCCATCTTGTCTTTTGTCTTTTTGTAGATACGGTCTCCAGAACTGAACACAGTACTCCAGGTGAGGCCTCACCAAGGACCTTACAAGGGAATAATCACTTCCCTTTTCTTACTTGATATTCCTCTCTCTATGCAGCCCAGCATTCTTCTGGCTTTTGCTATCGCCTTGTCGCATTGTTTCGCAGACTTCATATCATTAGACACTATCACCCCAAGGTCCCTCTCCTGCTCCGTGCACATCAGCCTTTCCCCCCCCCATCGAATACAGTTCATTCGGATTTCCACTCCCCATATGCATGACTTTGCACTTCTTGGCACTGAATCTCAGCTGCCATATCTTCGACCACTCTTCCAGTTTCCTTAGATCCCGTCTCATTCTCTCCACTCCTTCCGGCGTGTCCACTCTGTTGCAGATCTTAGTGTCATCCGCAAAAAGACAAACCTTACCTTCTATCCCGTCCGCAATGTCGCTCACAAAGATATTGAACAGGACCGGTCCCAACACCGATCCTTGCGGTACACCACTTAAAACCGCTCTCTCTTCAGAGAAGGTTCCATTTACCATTACACATTACCATTTACCATTACACATTACCATTACCATTACACATTGTCTTCTGTCCGTCAACCAATTTGCAATCCAGGTCACCACCTCGGCACTCACTCCCAAGCTTCTCGTTTTATTGACCAGTCTCCTGTGCGGAACCGTATCAAAAGCTTTGCTGAAATCCAAGTATATGATATCGAGTGCTCTTCCTCGATCCAATTCCTTGGTTACCCAGTCAAAAAAGTCAATCAGATTTGTTTGACAGGATCTTCCCCTGGTGAATCCATGTTGCCTCTGGTCCATCAATTCTCCAGACTGTAGATAGTTCACTATTCTCTCTTTCAGCAGTGACTCCATTACTTTTCCCACCACCGAAGTGAGGCTAACCGGTCTGTAGTTGCCAGCCTCCTCCCTGTTCCCACTCTTGTGAAGCAGGACCACCACCGCTCTTCTCCAATCACTCGGCACCACTCCTGTTTCAAGGGATCTATTGAACAGGTCACACAGCGGACCCGCCAGAACATCTCTGAGCTCCCTCAATATCCTTGGATGAATCCCATCAGGCCCCATGGCTTTGTCCACTTTCAGGTTCTTTAGCTCTTCCCACACATTTTCTACTGTAAAAGGATTTTCATCTATTCCATTTCCTTCCAGTTTCTTGTTGTGTAGAGATGGTCCTTCTCCAGGGTCTTCTTTAGTGAACACAGAGCTGAAGTATTCGTTTAATATTTCTGCCATTTCTTCGTCTCTCTCCACGCATTGATCATTATCACCTTTCAATTTCACTATACCACTTTGGACCTTTCTCTTTTCGCTGATGTATCTGAAAAATGTTTTGTCACCATTTTTTATCTCCTTGGCAATCCTCTCTTCCGCTTGACTTTTTGCCAACTTGATTAATTTCTTTGTCTCCCTCAGTTGAATCAAATATTCTTCTTTGTGTTCCTCCCTTTGGGATCTTTTATATTGCTTGAATGCTGTTCTTTTAGCTTTAATTTTGTCAGCCACCTCCTTTGAGAACCAGATAGGTTTCAATTTTCTTTTGCTTTTCTTTACATTTCTAACATATAGAGTAGTTGCCTTGGTGATTGCTCGTTTTAGATTGGTCCACTGCTGCTCCACATCTCTCTCGTTCTCCCATCCTTTTAGTTCTTCCTCCAGGTACTTACCCATTTCCTCAAAGTCCGTGTTTTTGAACTGTAAAACTCGGGTCTTTGTGGTTCTTTTCCCTATTCTTTTAGTGATATTAACCCATACCGTTTGATGATCACTGGTGCTGAGGTGGGTGCCCACCTGGACATCGGAGACATTATCTCCATTAGTGAGCACTAAGTCGAGTATAGTTCTGATCACACAACTGACACTCTCGGACGTCATGCAATGACCCCAGACAAACCTCATGTGGGTCCGTGATGGAAATGGTCCGCGGGCATCAGCGAAACCCAGACGAGGCCTTAAAAACAAGCCAGTGAGCGGTCGATGGTTGGCGGTCACGGAGAAGTGAGCCGCCGGGAATCAACCGCGAAAAAGGTTGAATGGTAAAACTAACCTGCTGCACCGACGGGACACGGGTCTGGAAGAAGGGGGACCTGACCTGAAATGGAGAAAAAAAATTCTTTAAAGGCTTGTAAAGAGCACAAACTAGAGAGCTCCTTACACCGCAAGGCAACTAGAAAAAAAAAAGAGAGACTGAAGCGGGGACCTCGCGTGGACATGCAAATAGTGTCATACTGGGCATGCTCAGTGTGCCAGTCAAAGCTTATAGAAACTTTGACAAAAGTTTTCCATGCCGGGCTCCATCTGATGTCACCCATTGGTGAGGACTAACATCCTGCTGTCCTAGGAGACTGCTCATTCAAAGTCAATGCTCCTAGACTTCAGGAAAACTTTCTTAAAATGGGGGAGTAGCTCAAGGAGTCGTTATCTGGATGGGAAAATCTAGGGGAAGTAGAAGAGCAGGTGGCAAAACTAAAAAGCGATTTTATAAGGGCAATAAAGTTTTGATTAGGAAAGTAAATAAACGAGGAGAAAAAGGTTTTCTGAAGACATAGCTGAAAAGGTAAGGAATGTCAGCATTCATACACAAGAGATCACAGAAAGCAAATGTTGCTTACCTGTAACAGGTGTTCTCACAGGACAGCAGGATGTTAGTCCTCACATATGGGTGACATCAGGATGGAGCCCAATCACGGAAAACTTCTGTCAAAGTTTCCAGAACTTTGACTGGCCCCTACTGGGCATGCCTAGCATGGCACCAACCCTGCAGCCAGCAGGGGTCCCCCTTCAGTCTTATTTTATAGCTACAGGCAGTGCCGAAAAAATAAAACAAAGCGTTACGAACCCAACACCGCCGGGCGGGTTTCGTGAGGACTAACATCCTGCTGTCCTGTGAGAACACCTGTTACAGGTAAGCAACATTTGCTTTCTCACAGGACAAGCAGGATGGTAATCCTCACATATGGGTGAGTACCGAGCTGAGGATGTCCTAACATGCACCAAATGTAACCAATGGCGTGCAACAGGCACAACAACTGGGGTGGAATTTGGTAGAGGTCATCCTGAACCCCACCGGGCAGGCGGAAGGGTGTTGGTACGTCACGTTGGAAACAGGTTACACAGGACAGATTGGCCAAAGATGGAATCTCGTCTTCCGGCTTTGTCCAAGCAATAGTGGGCTGCGAAGGTGTGGAGTGAGCTCCAGGTGGCAGCCCTGCAAATGTCAGGAAGCGGCACCGATCATAGGTGTGCTACTGAAGTCACCATGGCCCTTACAGAGTGTGCTTTAACATGGTCTTGGAAAGGAATGCCTGCTTGCTGATAGCAAAAAGATATGCAGCCCGCCAAACAGGAGGAGAGAGTCTGCTTACCCACAGGCTGCCCTAATTTATTGGGATGGAAGGAGACGAATAGCTGAGTGCTCTTCCTGTGGGCAACTGTACGGTCTAGGTAGAACGCTAGAGCCCGTTTACAGTCGAGGGTATGCAGAGCCTGTTCTCCTGGACTGGAATGGGGCCTGGGAAAAAAGGTAGGTAGTATGATGGATTGATTAATGTGAAACTCTGAAACTACCTTAGGTAAGAATTTAGGGTGAGTGCGGAGTACCGCCCGGTCCTGCAGGAGTTTAGTGTAAGGCGGATAGGTAACTAGGGCCTGTAATTCACTAACCCTGCGAGCTGAAGTGATAGCTAGAAGGAAAATCACCTTCCATGTGAGATATTTTAGGTCACAGGAGTGAAGAGGCTCAAATGGAGGTTTCATGAGCTGACCAAGAAACAGATTAAGGTCCCAAGAAGGGGCTGGAGGCCGCAAGGGTGGCTTGATATGAAGCAAGCCTTTAAGAAAACGTGTTACGAGGGGTTGTACCAATATAGGGACATCCCCGACACCTTTATGGAAGGCGGTTACCGCACTGACATGCATTCTGATTGAGGAAGTCTTTAGACCGGATACGATAAATGCCAGAGATAGTCCAAAGATCTCAGGATTGGACAGGAAAAGGGATCAAGGGACTGTGAAGAACACCATGATGTATACCTTTTCCATTTATAGGAGTAAGACTTTCTTGTGGAAGGCTTCCGTGAAGCAATGAGGACACGAGAAACCGAATCTGAAAGGTTAAGCGGCTGAAGAATTAACCTTTCAACATCCATGCCGTCAGGGACAAGGCCTGAAGATTGGGATGGCGTAGACATCCATCGTCCTGAGTGATCAGAAGTGGGTCCTTTCCCAAGGGAATGTGCCTGCAGATGGAGAGATCCTGGAGTATTGGAAACCACACTTGGCGTGGCCAGTGAGGTGCTATCAGGATCATGGCTCCCTTGTCCTGTTGGAGCTTCACGAGAGTCTTCGAGAGAAGAGGAAGTGGAGGGAATGCATACAGCAGCCCGGCTGCCCACGAGAGGGAGCATGCATCTCTGGGCTGAGAGCGCTCGCTCCGAATGAGGGAGCAGTAATTGTCTACTTTGTGGTTCTGAGGGGACGCAAAGAGGTCTATTTGGGGATATCCCCATTGCTGGAAGAGGAGGTCACTACCGAGGGATTGAGCGACCACTCATGTGGTTGGATGACACGACTCAGTTTGTCCGCCAAGACATTGTCCACTCCCAGCAAGTAGGTGGCCCTGAGGTATACTGAGTGGGAGAATGCTTCCGCCCAAATCTGAGCGGCCTCTGACACAGAAGGAAGGAACCTGTGCCTCCCTGCTTGTTTATGTACCACATAGCCACCTGGTTGTCCGTTTGAATCAGGATGACGTGATTTGATAGGTAATCCTGAAAAGTTCTGAGAGCATATCGCATTGCTCGAAGCTCCAGGAAATTTATCTGGTATTTGGATTCCTCTTGAGATCAAGATCCTTGTGTCTGTAGATGGTTTACATGAGCTCCCCAGCTGAGGTTGGAAGCATCGGTGGTGAGAATGAGTTGAGGATCTGGTAGATTAAAAGGCAGTCCCTGGAGGAGATTGTTGTGATCTTTCCACCAGGCGAGAGACAGACGGAGTGCGTCGGTGATGCGGACAATGGTTGAGAGAGGCTGAGTCGCTTGAGTCCATTGTGACCGTAGAGTCCATTGCATGACTCTCGGCCAGGCGGGCCATTGGAGTGAGATGGACTGAGGACGCCATGTGTCAGAGAAGGACAAGGAATTGCCGAGCAGTTGCTGTGTACTGAGACTCAACTGGTGAGCAAGAGACACGAGGGTTTGTACTCGTCGTTGAGGTAGGAAGGCTTTTGCCTGTAAGGTGTCCAAGTCTGCCCCAATGAAAGACAAGGTTTGAGGTGGGACTAAATAGGATTTCTCGTAATTGACTAGAAATCCTAGAGAGATTAGAGTGTGTAGGGTCAAATCCAGGGACAATAGAGCTGCTTGCTGGGTTGGGGCTCTGATTAACCAGTCGTCTAGATAGGGGTAGACGTGAACACCTTCTTTCCAGAGGAAGGCTGCGACAACTACGAGACATTTGGTAAAGACTCGTGGTGCCGATGCTAGGCCGAATGGAAGCACCCGGTATTGATAGTGCTTTGGGCCTACTAAAAACCAAAGGTACTTGCGATGAGCTGGAGCTATCGCAATGTGGGTGTATTCATCCTGGAGGTCTAGAGAGTAGAGCCAGTCTCCTCTTTGTAGAAGAGGTAGAAGGGAGCGCCCAAGGTTACCATTTTGAACTTTTCCCGCTGGAGGTACTTGTTGAGGGCACGTAGGTCCAGAATTGGACGAAGGCCCTCAGATTTTTTGGGAATCAAAAAGTACCGGGAATAGAACCCTAGGCCTTGTTGCGGAAGAGGAACGGGTTCTATTGCTCTTAACTGGAAAAGAAGGGAAACCTCCTGGTCCAGAAGGACAGAGTGATCGGCTAGTCTCCACGCTTGTAGCGGTGGGGAGTCCTGTGGGACAGCAAGAAAATTCAGATGGTAACCCTGAACAATGATTGCCAGCACCCATTGGTCGGTTGTGATTGTTTGCCACATTCCATGAAAGTGGTATAGTCAACCTCCCACCGGTATGCTTGGCAAAGGAATTAGGCTGCTGCTCTCCAAGTGAAAGTCAAAAGCCTGAAGCAGGCCCCGGCTGGGGAGCTGCTTGTGACTTTTGCTTGCGAGGCTGGCGAAGCTGGGATTTATGATAAGTCCTCGTCACTCGGGTCCTTGTCGGTGGAGGATAGTACTTCCTTGGCTGGAAGAATGACTTCTTAGGGTCCTTCTTGGAGGGCTGTCTAGACGGGAAGTCAGAAGGTATCGATGAGAGCTGTTTGAGGGTCTCATGATGATCCTTCAATTCAGCCACTATTTGCTGAATCTGTTCACCGAATAGATTGTCACCAATACAGGGCAGGTCGGAGAGCCTGTCTTGTACTTCTGGGCGAAGGTCCGAGGACTTGAGCCAGGCCCAACGCCGTGCCGAAATGGCAGTTGCAGACACTCTAGTGGAGGTGTTGAAAATATCGTAAGCTGTTCTTATTTCATGCTTTCCTGCTTCAAAGCCTTTATTGACAAGGGTTTGAAGATGTTCTTGGAATTGGTCAGGCAGGGTTTCAGAGAAGTCCTGTATTTGCTTAAAGATGACCCTATTGTATTGGGTCATGTACAGTCGGTAAGAAGCAATTCTAGAGATGAGCATGGCCCCTTGGAACACTCGTCGACCAATATTGTCTAGGAACTTGTGTTCCTTGACAGGAGGGGTAAAGGAGTGTGGCTTCGTTCTTTTCGCTTTCTTCTGAGCTGACTACCACAGCTGAGTGGTGGTCAAGCTGAGACTTTTGAAAGCCCGGGGCTGACTGTACTAAATAAGTAGTGTCAGCTTTCCTGTGTACTGGGGCTATAGATCCAGAATTTTCCCAGTTCTTTTTGAGGAGGTCAAGAACAACTTGATGAATGGGAATAGAGGTGATCACTTTGGGGACATCCAGGAATTGGAGAAGCTCCATCATCTGGTGCCTATCGTCTTGTTCCGTCTGAAGTTGAAAAGGGACCATCTCAGACATTTCCTTCACAAAATTAATGAAAGAGAGGTTCTCTGGAGGAGAACACTTTCTACTTTCAGCAGGAGAAGGAGGTGAAGGTAAATTGGTGTCTGTGGAGGTATCATCACCCCAAGTGTCATAAGGATCAGAAGGCTGACCTGTAGGACGAGAGGGTGGTTGGATACCTGAAGCGCCCAGCTGAGGCTCCGAGAAAATCGAAGGAATCACCGAGGGCACTGCGGACACCTTGGGGGGCATCGGTGCCGGCATCGAAGGCGCCGATGTGCATATCGCCCCGATGAGTGAATCGGTGGCGAGGGATGGCATGGCATCGATGGCTGAGGCACTACCCCCGAAGGAGGAATGCGGAAAGGTGTTTCTCCTCCCGATGAAGCAGCCATCGGAGACCCGGGAATCACCGGTGGAAGGGCAATCATAAGTGCCTCCATCTGGGTTAGCAGCGGTGCCAGCGCTGCTGGAATCGGGTCGGTGACCGGTTCCCCTCTTGGTGCCGGTGCCAGAGGGATCTGGAGTCGTTGCATCGCTTTGTCGATGGCCTCCTGGACCAACCGGTCCAGTTCTTCCTGGAGACCTGGGGCAATTAGCTCCAGCTCCGTGACGGAAGAGGGAGGTTGAGGCACAGTCGGAGGGACCACCTTTACAGGCGGAATCGTGACTCCCAAACCCCGATCGGGTGAGGGTGGCCTTGATGTCCCGTTCGCAGGAGTGGTCAGTGCCGCTCCTGGACGGGGCTTCAACGGTGGCTCGGACGGTGGCAAGGTCGATGATTTTGCTCCCTCGACAGTCCGAGACTTACGATGCCGATGGCGATGCTTCTCCCTACGATCCCCTCGATCTTGAGGGGGAGATATGGGAGTTGATGGCCGTGAAGACATCGATGGAGGGTGGTCACCGGACGGTTGTCGATGGTGCGACTTCGACAGTGCCGGTTCAGAGGATGACGATGCGATGGACGGCGTCGGGGTGTGAGCACGGAAGAGGAGTCCCATCTTCTCCATTCTGGCTTTGCGACCCTTAGGTGTCATGAGGGCACACTTGGTGCAAGTTAGGACATCATGCTCACGGCCTAAACACAAAACATAGACTCCATGAGGGTCTTTGATAGACATGGTACGAGTACAGTCCGGGCACCGACGAAACCCCGACGCCAAGGCCATGGAAAAAAATCGAGCTGCGGTACGATCGACGGCCAGTAGGCTGCGAGGGCCAAACTCGACGGTAACCGATGAAAAACGGTGAAAAAACTTACCGGAGTACCGCGGTCGAGAAAAGTTAGATGGGGGACCCCTGTGGGGCGAAATATTTTAATTTAATTCCGTTAGGAAAAATTCCTGTCAGGAATCAGTTCAGAGCTCCTAAACCGCAAGGTTACTGCTGCGCGGAAAAAAGAAGACTGAAGGGGGACCCCTGCTGGCTGCAGGGTTGGTGCCATGCTGGGCATGCCCAGTAGGGGCCAGTCAAAGTTCTGGAAACTTTGACAGAAGTTTTCCGTGATTGTGCTCCATCCTGATGATGTCACCCATATGTCACCCATATGTGAGGACTACCATCCTGCTTGTCCTGTGAGAAAGAGGAAAAAAGGCAATATCTGGAAAAGTTAAGAAACTGGTAAAGCAGCAATGCAAAAATTCAAAGGGAAGAAAAAGTAGCAAATACAGTAAAATGGAGGGATAAGACTTTTATATAGATATGATAGTGATAGAAGAATGTGCAAAAGAAGCATTGTGAGACTCGGATGTGAAGGGGGGGAATATATAGAAGGCGATGAGGAAAAAGCAAAATTGCTTAAATATTTCTAAGGGAAACTTTGAAATTCCAGTGCATACCCTCTGCGTATCATCTCCAGGACCCACTGGTCTGATGTGATCTCAACCCACCTCCGATAAAAGAGATAGAAACTTCCCCCTCTCTCTTGTTCCGGAAGGTGGGTCAGCAAACCTTCATTGGGAAGCTCGGGAAGTTACACCTCCCGAGTAAGCTCCTCTCCTGGGCTGACAGAGAGGACGGACTGAGACCTACCGAAAGGCCAAGTCCGGTGAAAGGTCGTTTCTCTGTAGAGATGAAAATGCCTGGAACCCTGGAAATGACCCCTCATACCAAAGGGGCGCTGTAACTGTTTCTTATCCTCCAGCAACCAAGACACCAGAGACTCGCCCCACTTACTGGCTAGTTTCTCCAACTTGCTTCCAAACAAGAGTGAGCCTTTAAAGGGCATCTTAGTAAGATTGGCTTTGGAAGCTGTGTTAGCTGACCAATTTTGCAACCAGGGTTGATGCCTGGCCAGTTTCACCCAAGCCACTCCTCTGGCCGAGGTCCGGACCGAATCAGCCTGTGTGCTAAAAAGGCAGCAGTAGGGTCCATAACCGCTCTGAATTCCCTCCAGACTCATCAACCTCCTGAGAGAGAAGCAGACAAGATCTCACCACTAGGGTGCAGCAGGAGGCAATCTGTAAATTCATCTCCATTGTCTCAAAGGCTTGCTTAAGAATAGCCTCAATTCTTCTATCATGTACATCTGTCAAGGCCGCTCCTCCCTCCGCGGGGATAGTCATCCGCTTAAGACACGGCACATACCAGAGCATCCACTTTGGGAAAATGCAAATGCTCTCACAGCCAAATCCAGGGGGTACAGGCCTTCCAATGTCTGACCCCCTTTAAAATTTGCCTCTGGGGCATCCCATTACAGATCAATCAATTCCTGGATGGCATCCATAACCGGGAAAAAACAAGACGCTTTACGTAAGGAAACCAAAATGGGATTCTTCCTTGGCTCTGACATAGCATCCGAACCAGGAACACCCAGCTGTTTCATGGTCTGGGAAACCAGGGCAAGCAGTTTATCTCAATGAAAGAAATGCAACGTGGTTCGATACAGTTCCAGCCCTGGAACAACCCTATGTTCCATGGAATTGGGATCAATCTCATCATAAGAGCCATCCAGATTCCTGTCAGGAACACCCGCAGGAAGCTGAGATGAGCCCCAGCGCTTATGCATAGGACTGAAAAAGGGAGGAGCCAATGGCTGAGGGTTTGACCTGACAGAAATGGAGGAAGCAGTGGACTGCGCCTGAAGAAAGGCTTGTAAGCCTTCAAAAAATTCCATCCAAGAAAAAGGAGGCAGGTCTAGACAAAGTCCAGAAGGAACTGGAGCTAGTCCCAAAGAACTGCCCTTGCCAGTAGAGGATCCAGTCAAGGGAGAACCAAGATCTGGAGTTCCCTCAGTCAAGGCCGTGACCAAACCATCATCAGAATGGGAAGAATCAGGCTCAGCAAAATCCGAGGAAGACAACTCTCCTTGAGAGTCTAAGCAGGGCTGACGCAGGTTAGAAGCCCTAATATGACAGACAACACAAATAGGAAGACGCTTAGACTTCTTGCTTACCGGCACCATTGCTGCAGTAAACGTGCGACGGAATGGCTCGTGCTAAAAAATGAAACTGCCCAAAAAATAAGCCCCTAGAAGAAAGTGCAACAAGGCGCACGCACAACCTGTGAACCAAGAGCATGCGAAAATGGCTGCCGTGGCCTACCATGCGGCATGAAAGAAAAAAGCCTAAGTGAGTGGCCTAGCCCACTGGGGGCTGCTCAACCCACCAGGCTGCCCACTTCCCCAATCCCAACAAGAGTGGGAATGAATATTGGGCACAGCACGCCGAGAACAGAAACCGGTAGAAGTCCTGAAACCCCTCTGTCTGGTCTCTGATTAAGGTAAAACTTTTTTTTTTTTTTAAACCTTACCCGAGCTCAGCACTTACTAGCTGAGTAATGAGACTGTCTCCAGCTGCGGGGGAATAGGGCATCTGCTGTCACCGCCGCACTCTGCCACCTGCACCCACTGCCTTTCAGTTGAACTAGCAGCTAAGTCCTCACCGGGAAACCCAGCTACCGGACCAAGGCATACCTATGAGGGACCATGGAAATTGCCTCAGGAATTCTCAACTGGGGGCGGGACTTTTAGGTCTTTGTTCTTAAACATATGGGCATCATGTATACCCTAGAGGAAAGGCAAGACAGGGGAGACATGATAGAGACATATAAATATCTCAAAGACTTCCAGCACAGGAGGCGAGTTCTTCCAACAGAAAGTAGGCTCTACAATGGAGAATTACTTACCTGATAATTTCGTTTTCCTTAATGTAGACAGATGGACTCAGGACCAATGGGTATAGTGTACTCCTGCTAGCAGTTGGACATGGATCACATTTCAATCTGACATCAGCCCCTAGTACATATACCCCTGCAGGAAGTGCAGCTCTTCAGTATTCTCCTCGAAAAGCCTTGTGGATATGTGTGTGACTGACTAACTTAATAATTTGGTTAACTTGGATAACTTCATAACTTGGTTAAACGTTAAACTTGATTAACTTGAACTGGTTGATTGACTATAGCTGGAGACCGCCAGTGTACTCAACCGGAAAGCGTTGACACCCGGCAGGGTGGATGCCCTAGGTAAATGAAAAACATGGCTTACCCTTGAATATTTGAGGGCCCTGCGTGACAGCAGCCAAGGGTGGGTTGCTAAGTCCATCTGTCTACACTAAGGAAAATGAAATTATCAGGTAAGTAATTTCTCCATTTCCTAGCGTGTAGCAGATGGACTCAGGACCAATGGTATGTATAAAAGCTACTCCCTATCCGGGTGGGAGGCTGCCTGTGACCCACTTAGTATTGCCCTTGCAAATGCTGTGTCCTCCCAAGCCTGAACATCCAGACGGTACAATCTGGAGAAATCTGGATAGAGGACCATGTAGCTGCCCTGCAGATCTTGGCAGGTGACAGCATTCTAGTTTCTGCCCATGATACTGCCTGGGCTCTGGTAGAATGGGCCTTGACCTGTAGAGGTGGTGGCTTGCCAGCTTCTACGTAGGCCGCCTTGATGACTTCCTTGATCCAGCGGGCAATGGTTGCTTGCGAGGCCGCTTCCCCTTGTCTCTTTCCGCTGTGAAGGACGAAAAGGTGGTCCGTTTTTCGTACGGGCTCGGACATTTCCAGGTATCTGGATAGGAGTCTGCCGATGATGAGGTGGCGGAGACTACGGGCTTCTTCCAGCCATCCGTCGTTGGTAGCGAGATGGTCTGGTTAAGGTGGAAGTGTGAGACCACTTTGGGGAGGAAGGAGGAGACCATGCGTAGTTGGATGGACCCCGGGGTGAGCCTGAGGAACGGCTCACGACAGGACAGTGCTTGTAGTTCTGATATGCGGCGGGCTGAACACACCTCCAGCAAAAACACCGTCTTCAAGGTTAACAGATGAAGGGACAGGCCTCATAGGGGTCTGAAGGCAGTTCCCGCTAGGAAGTCCAAAACGAGATTGAGATTCCACAAAGGTACCGGCCACTTTAGTGGTGGGCGAATGTGTTTGACTCCTTTCAGGAAGCGTGACACGTCCGGGTGAGAGGCTATGCTGTCGCTCTCGCACTTGGAGCCGTAGCATGACAGGGCAGCCACCTGTACACCTTGATGGAGTTGAAGGACAGGCCCTTCTGTAGTCCGTTCGGTAAGAATTCCAGGATCACGGGAACTGTGAATGAGCGTGGTTTGATGTTGTGGTCTTCGCACCAGGCTTCAAATACTCTCCAGATCCTTATGTACGTTAGTGATGTGGAGAACTTGCGTGCTTGGAGGAGGGTGTCAATTACCACCTCTGAGTACCCGCTCTCAGGTGAGCCCTCTCAATGGCCAGACCGTAAGAGAGAATTGAGCTGGGTCCTCGTGGAGGATCGGACCTTGTTGTAGCAGGTCCCTGTGTGGGGGCGGGGGTAGGGGGTTCCCTGCCAGCAGTCTTCTCATGTCTGCGTACCAAGGTCTTCTTGGCCAGTCTGGAGCCACCAGAAGAACTAGTCCCTTGTGTAGGTGTATCTTGTGGATGACTGCGCCCAGTAGGGGCCACGGCGGGAAGGCGTATAGTAGAGTCCCAACGGGCCAGGGCTGTACCAGGGCATCGATCCCTTGGGACTGCGGTTCCCGCCTGCGGCTGAAGTATCTGGATACTTGGGCATTGGATCTGTTTGCCAGAAGGTCCATGTCCGGTGTCCCCCACCGATCCACTTTTATCTTGAAGGCTGTGGGTGACAGCCTCCATTCTCCTGGGTCTAGACTTTCCCTGCTGAGGAAGTCTGCCGTGATGTTGTCTTTCCCGGCGATGTGGACGGCGGAGATCTCCTGGAGGTTTGCTTCCACCCACGCCATCAGGGAGTCTATTTCTAGGGACACCTGTTGGCTTCTGGTTCCCCCCTGCCGGTTGATGTAGGCCACTGTCGTGGCGTTGTCCGACATTACTCTGACCACTTTGTTTTGAAGTCTGTGGACGAACCGCATGCAGGCTAGTCTGACTGCTCGCGCTTCTAGGCAGTTGATGTTCCATCCCGCCTCTTCTGCGTTCCACTACCATTGGGCGGTTAGCTCCTCGCAGTGTACTCCCCATCCTCGTAGACTGGCATCTGTGGTGAGTAGAGTCCAGGTTGGGGAGGATAGTTTTGATCCCCAGCTCATGTGGCTGGCCTGCAGCCACCACCGTAGCTGGATCCGAACTCTGCCCGGGAGTGATAGACGTACGGTGTAGTTCTGGGACCGTGGGCTCCACCGTGATAGGAGTGAGCGCTGTAGGGGCCTCATGTGGGCTCGCGCCCATGGCACAACTTCCAGTGTGGATGCCATCAGCCCGAGGACTTGTAGGTAATCCCATGCTGTGGGACAAGGATCGTCCAAGCAAGATTTGTAGCCGGTTCCACAATTTTAATCTCCTTGTGGGGGTCAGGCTGACCTTGTCCTCTTTGGTGTTGAATCGGACGCCTAGGTATTCCAGTGACTGTGAGGGCTGTAGGGAACTTTTGTTTGTGTTGACTACCCATCCTAGGCTTTCCAGTAGAGTTATGACTCTGCTGGTTGCTTGGCGGCTTTCCTCCGGTGACTTTGCTCTGATCAGCCAATCATCCAGGTAGGGGTGAACAAGGCTTCCTTCCTTCCTCAGTGTTGCCGCCACCACCATTACCTTGGTGAACGTCCGGGGTGCTGTGGCTAACCCGAAGGGTAGTGCCCGGAACTGGTAGTGACTGTTCAGGACTTTGAAGCGTAGGTAGCGCTGATGTTCCTGATGAATGGGGATGTGCAGATAGGCCTCCAAAAGATCCAGGGATGTGAGAAACTCTCCTGGTTGTATCGCCCTTATAACGGATCGTAGGGTTTCCATGCGGAAGCGAGGGATCCTGAGGTGGCGGTTGACTGACTTGAGATCCAGGATGGGCCTGAATGTTCCCTCTTTCTTGGGAAAGATAAAATAAATGGAATAATGGCCAGTATTTATCTCCTGTGGAGGTACTGGGGTTATGGCCTTGAGTGCCAGTAGCCTGGACAATGTAGCTTCCACTGCCGCCCTCTTGGAGGGGTCGTGGCAGGGGGACTCCATGTACTTGTCCGGAGGGGTTCGTAGGAAATCCAGGTAGTACCCCTCCCGAATGATGGCTAGGACCCACTTGTCCAAGGTTCTCTCGACCCATCTGGGGTAGAATAGGGCTAATTTATCACCCACCCTGTTTAACATCTACATACTCCGTCTCTGCCACGTACTCTCAAATCTAAAACTTAAGTTCTATATATACGCAGACGATGTTCAAATTTTAATCCCCATATCCAAGTCTCTGGATTCAACACTCAAATTATGGAACTCTCACCTGCAAACGATCAACCATCACCTTTCAAGCCTCAACCTGGTGCTCAACACTTCCAAGACAGAACTATTGCTAATTACCCCAGAAGGTAGTCCCTTCCATCACCAACTGCAATCTAACATACAAATATCCCACGCTAGAGATCTTGGAGTCATAATTGATAGTCACTTGAACCTAAAGCAATTTATAAAACACACCACAAAGGAGTGCTTCTACAAGCTACAAGTACTTAAACTCAAACCGCTCCTTTTCCATTACGATTTCAGATCTGTCCTCCAAGCAATTCTGTTCTCCAAGATTGACTACTGCAATTCCATCTTGCAAGGTCTCCCGGCTTCTACTATAAAACCCCTCCAGCTGCTCCAAAATGCAGCGGCGAGAATTCTGACGAATACTAATCGGAGAGCGCATATCTCTCCCATTCTAAAAGATCTTCACTGGCTCCCAGTAAACTTCAGAATTCTCCATAAATCACTGACAATTATCCACAAAAATATTCACCATCAGACCCCACTCGATCTTCTACACCCTCTCAAATTGCACTCGACGGCCAGACCCTTAAGGGATGCCTAAAAGGGATCCTTACATGTTCCTCCAATCAAAACTGTACAACACTCAAATATCAGAGACAGGACATTCTCTATCACAGGTCCCTCCATCTGGAACGCCATGCCTCCGGACCTCAGGCAGGAAACCTGTCTTCTAACTTTCAAAAAGAAACTAAAGACATGGCTGTTCTGCCGTGCCTTCCCCGCCTCTAGCTCAACAGCCTGACCTAGAAACTGTTCCATCACTTATGTAATAAACAAACGCTAATTACGTTCACTAGTCATCATGAGGTTGGCTCTTTGCCTCCCTCCCATACTCCATTGTATATAGTACTTTATCTTGTTCTCCCTCTCCTTTTTTCCCACTCCCAGTTAAGGCTTCCTTGTTATAATGTAACTTTATGCTCCTCTTAATATATCTCTTGTTGATTGGTTGGGTATAGTTACTGCTTAGTTCGATGTAAACCGAGTTGATTTGATTTGTATCAAGAAAGTCGGTATATAAAAGCCTTTAATTAATAAATAAATAAATAAATCTGCCCCCTATGGCTTCTTCCCTTGGATGGGTCAGCTGAATCTATTGTGGGGTGCGGCTGGGGCCTGTACCCGAGATGGCTCCCCTCTTGTTGTGCTTGGTCCGAAAGGACTGGTTCCTGCCCGTAGGGCGGGGCGCTTGATAGTTGTTCCTGTAAGGATTGAAGCGCTGCGAACTTCTGCCCCCGGAAGGACCTGGGGAAGGGATGCTGATTTCTCTTTGTCTTATCTTCTGGCAGTCGCGGCAATGGGGACTCGCCCCATTTGTCAGCCAGTTTCTCTAGTTCGCTGCCGAACAGGAGGGATCCTTTGAAGGGCATCCTTGTGAGGCGTGTTTTGGAAGATGCGCATGTGTCACCACGGTACAGCAGGCCGCAATTTGTAGAGACATAGCGGCGACGTCAAATGATTGTTTGAGGATGGACTCAAGACGGTCATGTGCATCTTTGAGCTCAGCTCCTCCCTCCACTGGGATGGTGGTGCGCCTAGAGACCGCACAGACCATAGCATCCACTCTTGGTCATGCAAGAATATCTTTGGTTGCTGGGTCCAGGGGGTACAGGGCCACCAAGGCTCATCCCCCTTTGAATGCGGACTCCGGAGCATTCCATTCCAGGTCAATCAGCTGTTGTGCTGCTTGTAACAGAGGGAAATGGCGAGAAGTCTGTCGAAGACCCTCCAGCAGGGGGTTCGGTTTCGGTTCCCCCGAGGTACCTGGGCCCGGGATAGCGAGCTCTGTCAGACATTGATTGACCAGGTCCGAGAGCTCGTCCTTTGTGAAGAAGCGTCTCATGGTTCGGTGAGGCTCTGTCCCCAGGGGGAGCTCCCCTTCTTCTAGGGGTTCGGCTTCTTCCTCAGAGGTGTCCGAGTCCCCATAGGTGGGGCTTCTGGGTAATGGGGGCCTGTGCCTAGATCTTGAGGGGCCTGGGGCATGTGGGTCCTCCGGTGGAGCACGTGGCTGGACAGCCAGAGGTTCAGTTTGCATTTGAACAAAGGCGTGAATCCCCTTGAAAAACTCGACCCATGATATGGACGCTGGATCAAAGCCAAAAGGCGCTGGTTCCGTGGGGGTCCCTGTCTGTGTGTGTGTGTGTGTGTGGGGGGGGGGGGGTCCCCTGGCTAGGTCCAGGGTGCCCCCTGAGGAGCTGGAACTCGGCCCTGGGTGGGACTGGCCCTGAGCTGGATCTCCCAGGGCCTCCTCGCACTGCGTGCACAGGGCATTGGTCTCCTCGCTTTGTGCAGATCTGATGTGGCATGCTGGGCAGAGGCCTTGGGCTTTAATTTCTGTACCTGGGGGTGCCATGGTTGTCGGCGAATAAATCTTGTGCACTCCGGTGCGCTTAGATTGAGCTTGTAAGTTGTGCACGCGGCTGTGCCGTAGATATGCGCTCAGCTATGTGCGTGCAAGTTATGCGCGAATAACTTGCACGC
Organism: Rhinatrema bivittatum; assembly: GCF_901001135.1. Taxonomy (NCBI): domain Eukaryota; kingdom Metazoa; phylum Chordata; class Amphibia; order Gymnophiona; family Rhinatrematidae; genus Rhinatrema; species Rhinatrema bivittatum. Next base: position 169,235,280 of record NC_042616.1, on the reverse strand, counting down.
TTGGAGATGTGCGCATCTTGGCGCGGCAAGTAGGCCAAGATGGCGACGGCGAGCACACGGGCAATATGGCGACCCCCTTGGAGAGTCTCCACGTGGGCAGACTCTTGGAATAGCCGGGGCCTGGCCCTGTTAGGGTGGATCAACCCGGTGGTACTGGTCCCGGTCGGTGACCTGTGCTTGTCCTCGACCCTCGGAGACCGGATTCGAGTAGAAGATTTCTAGCTTACCTTGTCTTCGGCACTTCCCGGTTTCGTCCCGGGCGGTCTCCGGCTGCGGGGGGAGAGGGCAAATACCTTCACCGCTGCGCTCGAGGGTGCACCCGCTGCCTCTAATCCACGCCCGAAGGATCGGGGGCTAGGTCCTCGCCGCGATTCGGCTGCCGGACCAAGGCTCACCTCCGAGGGACCACGGAAATCACCTCGGGAATCTCAACTGGGGGAGGGACCCGAGGGTATCACTGCAGGAGAGCGGGGCTAGTCTTCAGGTAGGTTTTCTTCTTTCAATTTTGGGTTTTCGTCTTTAAATTTGATCTAACGTTTGAGAGCGTGCAGATAGTCCCTAACTGCTATGGAGACGGAAAATACTGAAGAGCTGCACTTCCTGCAGGGGTATATGTACTAGGGGCTGACGACAGATTGAAATCTGATCTGTCTTCAACTGCTAGCAGGAGTACACTATACCCATTGGTCCTGAGTCCATCTGCTACACGCTAAGAAATGAGCGTTCATGTGATGAGGGTGAAAGGCGGTAGACTGAGGAATAATCTTAAGAGATAGTGGATGCATAGAACAGCCTTCCAGTAGAGGTGGCGGTATCAAAAACAGTACTTGAGCTCAAGAAAATGTGATAAATACAGGAGATCTGAGGGAGTGATAAGAATTGTAAAGCTAAATTAGACATCTCCCACATAAATTATATTAAGCAAGTTTAGTTCTGTGTGTCTTAATTGGGTAAATGTATACTATTCACAGAAATTTATACTATATTTCCCTCAAATACACATCGCTGGTTAGCTTTTTACAGATATATTTTTTAAATACCTACAGTACCTGTAAACCGATGAGATCTCAGATCGAATGTCGGTATATAAAAAAAAATTAATAAAAAAAAAATAAATAAAAATCAAGCCTAAAAGATAAATAAAAATGGGCCCAGAGGGCTGAAATTGGATTCTAACTCAAAAAGACCCAGGAAAATGAACTGTCCAAAATAGTATTGTTTTCAGAGTCCATATCTAAACAATAAAGGGATGTGAATGTGTGGACCAAACTTCACGTTACAACCCTTCTATTGAAGTTGACCTTAGATGGGCTACCTAATCATCCAAGGCCCTGACATTGTGGGCCTCGACAAGCCCTTCCATGGTCAAACCAGTTTGGGCACAAGTAAATGAAATACAATCTTCCATGGAATAACAACCTAGGGGTTAGAGCAGTGGGCTGTGAACCAGAGAAGCCTGGGTTCAAACCCTGCTGCCACTCCTTGTGTCCTTGGCATGGTATTGCATCCTCCATTGCCTCAGGTATAAATTTAGATTGTGAGCTCTCCAGGGACAGAGAAATGCCTAAAGTACCTTAATGTAATCTGTTTTGAAGTGCCTGAAAGGTGGAACAAAGTGAATGAATAAAGTTATTTAGTACAACAATCTTAGGCTTATTGTGTCAACAGGAAACAAAGTATGGACTTTCTAAGGTCTTTTTGTTCAATTCAGACAGACAGCAATAGCTCTCTTTCAATCCAAAGTGTTCACCTTTGATGATATATGGCCCTGGGTAAAATGCTCAGAGAATGAAGACTAATTAAGATGCAAATTCATAACAAATTCAGAAAGTAATTTAGCATGTGTGCGTAGCACACCTCTGTAATGATGAATTTTAATATAAGGTAGATAACTTAGTAGGCCCTAAATTCACTGACCACGGGTATAAGCAACCACCACCAAAAAACTTGACCTACCAGGTACTTGAGATAAGAGGAACCAGAAACTCACATGGTTTATTCATAATCTGGATTAAAATCACACTGAAGTCCTTTGACACTACAAGAGGCTTGATGGAAGGCTTCAAATGAAGCAGCTCCTTATCAAGGTAGAGCATGCCATGGGTGAATAGTACCCAAGCAAAAGCACACCGGGACAGGTTTGAAGGCTAGGTCCAAGGTTGCGGGTTGAGCAACCTTGGACCCACCCTGACTAGGAGAAAGTCCAAAATCGATCCAGAAAAAAGTAGCTAGAGCCAAGAGATTCAAAACTGGTGTGTGAGGTTTCTATGCGTGCAGCTCCAGCAATAAAACAGATTATAATCCCAACAGTAAGGCAGAAACTTACTCTGGAGCAAGATTCACAGAGCCAAACATGAAGCAAGAACAGGGCCAGCAAAACAGAGGTTCTGAAGAATGTATCCCAGGAGTCAACTGTACCAGAAAGGGTGTTTTTGTCTCTTTCCTTATGTACTACTACCACTGAGGACATGCCCTGTACTGAACAAATGGGGCCTCTTCAAGGAGCATCTAGCAACTAGATAAATGTCCCTTTGCTTCTCCTTGATTCCTTATTTATTTTGGCTCCCCTGCAGCTTCCCAGAATCTGCCTTCTAGAGTTGCTGATTCAAGCTCCACTGATCCGGACAGCCCAGTATCAATCTTAGAGTATAAGAAATAGGCCTTTTTTCTATATGATAATGGTAAGTGCAGGTTAAAAACATTCCTAACAGAATTAATTATGAGTTCAGACTTGGATATATAGCAGATATTGAAACAGCTTTTGTGCAGGGAATGAAAAGACAACAAAACTCCTCTACTTGCAATCATATGACCATCTAATGGATTTCTTTCTGAAAGCCACAAGTATTTGAGATACAACTGAAGTTACTATAGGAATGTATCACGTTGCTTTCAATATTCAAGCTGTGAGAGCAAGATATCGGATACTTGTGTGAAGTAACCTTCTTGGTTCTATGTAATCAGTGTTGCCAAAATATCCATATTGATTGGTTCTCTGAGATAAATCCTGAAGAACTGGGAATCAAATTGGACTTGGCCAAGAGCATACAATGAAAATCCTAACCCCCAGTCCCTTCTGAATTTTATGAAGGTCTGTGCCAAAAGAGACATTAGAGGATATACATACAAACTAGCATCAAATGCTTTCTCCCTCAAAATAGGGAGAAAGCATTTGATGTTAGTTTGCTTTTTGATCACCTTCTGGAGCAGAACATTGACACATTCTTATTCTGAGCTTTTGCAAATAGATCTTGAATTTCCCTATCCAAAGATGCGGCTGCTCGCAACTTTTAAGGACTACTAATAAGGGGCTTAAGCTGGAGACTCAACCAAAGTGTTTTCTGTGCCTGCAAGAAAGGTAGCAATTAGGGTCATTCTGTTCAAAAAGGCTCAATATCAGTTTGACAGCTTCTCAACATAGGAGGAGAGATCCTTCCTCTTAGGGAAGATAAGGCCATTGCAGAAAGACTAAATGAATTATTTGCTTCCGTGTTTACTAATGAGGATGTTGGGGAGATACCAGTTCCGGAGATGGTTTTCAGGGGTGATGAGTCAGACGAACTGAACGAAATCACTGTGAACCTGGAAGATGTAGTAGGCCAGATTGACAAACTAAAGAGTAGCAAATCACATGGACTGGATGGGTATGCATCCTAGGGTACTGAAGGAAGTAAAAAATGAAATTTCTGATCTATTAGTTAAAATTTGTAACCTTTCATTAAAATCCTCCATTGTACCTGAAGACTGGAGGGTGGCCAATGTAACCCCAATATTTAAAAAAGGCTCCAGGGGCGATCCAGGTAACTATAGACCAGTGAGCCTGACTTCAGTGCTGGGAAAAATAGTGGAAACTATTCTCAAGATCAAAATCATAGAGCATATAGAAAGACAAGGTTTAATGGAACACAGTCAACATGGATTTACCCAAGGGAAGTCTTGCCTAACAAATCTGCTTCATTTTTTTGAAGGGGTTAATAAACATGTGGATAAAGGTGAACTGGATTTTCAGAAGGCATTCGACAAAGTCCCTCATGAGAGGCTTCTAAGAAAACTAAAAAAATGTCATGGGATAGGAGGCAATGTCCTTTCGTGGATTACAAACTGGTTAAAAGACAGGAACCAGAGAATAGGATAAATGGTCAATTTTCCAGTGGCGTGCCTCAGGGATCTGTACTTGGACCAGTGCTTTTCTATAGAAAACTGAAATATATATATATATATATATATATCAATATATCAAATTGTATCAAATTTGCAGATGATACAAAATTATTCAGAGTACTTAAATCACGAGCGGATTGTGATACATTACAGGAGGACCTTGCAAGACTGGAAGATTGGGCATCCAAATGGCAGATGAAATTTAATGTGGACAAGTGCAAGGTGTTGCATATAGGGAAAAATAACCCTTGCTGTAGTTACACGATGTTAGGTTCCATATTAGGAGTTACCACCCAGGAAAAAGATCTAAGCATCATAGTGGATAATACTTTAAAATCGTCTGCTCAGTGTGCTGCAGCAGTCAAAAAAGCAAACAATGTTAGGAATTATTAGGAAGGGAATAGTTAAAACGGAAAATGTCAATGCCTCTGTATCGCTTCATGGTGAGACCACACCTTGAATACTGTGTACAATTCTGATCGCCGCATCTAAAAAAAGATATAGTTGCGATGGAGAAGGTACAGAGAAGGGCAACCAAAATGATAAAGGGGATGGAACAGTTCCCCTATGAGGAAAGGCTGAAGAGGTTAGGGCTGTTCAGCTTGGAGAAGGGACGGCTGAGGCGGGATATGACAGAGGTCTTTAAGATCATGAGAGGTCTTGAACGAGTAGATATGAATTGGTTATTTACACTTTCAAATAATAGAAGGACTAAGGGGCATTCCATAAAGTTAGCAAGTAGCACATTTAAGACTAATTGGAGAAAATTATTTTTCACTCAATGCACAATAAAGCTCTGGAATTTGTTGCCAGAGGATGTGGTTAGTGCAGTTAGTGTAGCTGGGTTCAAAAAAGGTTTGGATAAGTTCTTGGAGGAGAAGACCAATAACGCTATTAATCAAATTTACTTAGGGAATAGCCACTGTTATTAATTGCATCAGTGGCATGGGATTTTCTTAGTGTTTGTGTAATTGCTAGGTTCTTATGGCCTGGTTTGGCCTCTGTTGGAAACAGGATGCTGGGCTTGATAGACCCTTGGTCTGACCCAGCATGGCAATTTCTTATGTTCTTATTTGTTGAGGCAGAACATGATTACCTAATTGTTGGTTTGAAACCTGATTATTTGGTCACCTGATTTCTGAAAGCCCATAGATCAAAGCACTGCCCTCAACTCCAGGAAACTGAGGTATAATTTTTTCTCTTGAGGCCCCCTGAGTGTAGACCTTCAATCTGAACATGTCCTGGTATTTTTTGATCATTGCTTTCCTCTGGGGGAGAATTTGGAAAGAGCTCCAATAAGTATAATTTGTAGCTTTCTTATCTGAACAGCCCAGCAGCTGAAGGTAATGGTGGACTAGTGATTTGCGTGTATCCTTAGTTCTGACCCACACAGAAATCTTGTGGAATGAAGAATGCAGTACTAATTACAGTCTCTACATTCAGTCAAAAACTCATCCCCGGTGTTCAGTAGGTTATGTGTGGGACTTAGAGTCTGAAGTCCTGCTGTTGCCTGCAGCGAGTCAGACCCTGGAAAGGTTTTCTTTGTTGGGAAAAAAAGGATTTCCTGGGACCCAGACTCCTGTTCCTCCAGAATGTGAATGGTTCACAGGTAGTGTCACGGCTCACTCCGCTATGGGTCTGAAACGCAGGTATAATAGCGGATGGATAAGCTTTAGGACAGGGTAGGCGTTCTGGAGCAGGAGTTTTTGTCTGAAGCATCCGACTGTTCCCCTTGGGTTTGGTGGCTGCCAGGTCTTTTCAGGCACTTGGCAGGCCAGAGGTCCTAAAAATACCAGGGAGCCATGGTAGGACTAGATCAAGAAACCAAGAACAGGAACCAGGATCACAACAGACAGGAACATGGGAATGAGGCCAGGCAACAGGAAACATGGAGTAAACTCAGTGTTGGGCTGTTGGACCAGCAAAGTTGTGGCCAGCTGGGCTTCCTTCTATTCTGCTGTCTATTGGGAGTCACATCTAATGCTGGTCTAATAGGAGACCTTAGAAGTGGACCTAAATTAACATTTCTTGCTTTCATATTTACCAAGTGATCTGTGCTGCTTCAGAGTCCCCATAGCTCTGTCACCAAGTCCTCTGGCTCTGAACATCCAGGGTCACAGGTTCAAATCCTGCTGACCCTGACAGTTAGTAGTGGAGGTGGTGTGAAGCTATGGTGGTGTTTGAGAAGATCCATCACCTCCATGCCCTCATCTCTGAAGATATTTCTTCTAAACCTCTTATTACTGCCTCCTTTTCCCTCATTCATATACAATTATTGCAGCAAACAGTGAAGTATTTTGTGCTTAACTCAATATTATTTTATGTTTTCTGCCTCTGAACTACTGGAGGGTGCTGGCAATAAATATTTGAAATAAAATAAATAAAAAGCCTACATTGCATGTGATCAGAGAGGCCAGACACTCACAGCCATGAGATCTTACATTAATTAATGGCCACTGCAGAAACTCTTGACACTGCCCCAGAAGCATCATAGGTCAAGCAGTCCTGATGTTTTTCACAAGCCTCACCTTCATCCAACAAAGAATGAAACTCCTTTTGGTCCTCGAGGGAGATATCCATGATGGTTTGAAGCTTTTTCAAAATGAAATGCAAATACTGAATCATATAGATCTGTTAGGATTCTATAGCATTCCAATAGTGCTTCTTCCTGAAACAAGCCAAGGTCTGACACTCATGCCCTGGGAGTATATCAAGGCAAACACTCTAGATGTCAATTTTTATCAGAGTGGATTTGACCACTACAGACTGATGTAGCAAATGGGACCAATCAAATCCCTCAGCTGCATAAACAAAGTACTTGGCATCTAACTTTTCTCCAATCAGGAATACAGAGAATGGGATTTCCCACAGCCTCCTGCATACATCCTGGTAGATTAGGAGGACAGACACTGCCACCAACTCCTTAGGTGCCATAAGATATTTGAGGACGACAAATAGGGCTGCTCTGGGCTCTCCATTGACTTTCAACTTAATCAGAATGCCCTTGACCATTACATTTCGCATCTGAGATTGAGAGGTCTTCAGTTGGAGACCTGGGAAGGAAAGGTGTGTGAGTGGAGGTCAGGAGAGAATTCTTCTTAAAAAAACAAAACAAAACATACTATTCTGATCTGTATGGAAAACACCATAACTAATCAGACACTAAAACTTAAAGAAAAATAAATCTGAGTTGGTGCCAAACCACAGGTCAATTCTCATGCCATGACGACACTTAGATCAGGTTAGTGAAAACTGGCAGATTATATATCTATCTCTATCCACTGTCAATTTCCCTGTTCTCTGGAATGCAAGTCTTTCAAAATTAAGTTACAAAATAATTCCTTGAGAGACAATATTGGATTGGAAAACTGAATTTTAAAAAGACAGATGATGGTCCATTGAAGAAAATCATAAGGGTCTCTTCAAAGTTAAAAGGGCCAGGGGACTTGCCTTGCTACCATCCATGCTTCCCAAGGTCCTACACCGCTTCCTGTTGAGACTAGACCCACTGCTGGAGACAGCGTGGACATCACCCAGTAGTGCCGGGGATAAAAGGGATCACTGGGTAAGGACCATTGGAGGACTTGCTTTGCTACCATCTGCATTTCTCGAGGTCCCGAGGTATGTACCACTTCCTGTTGAGTGGAGACCCTCTGTCGGACAGAGCACAGACAATCATGTATTGCCTGTGATAAAAAGAAGGGGCGCTCCCTTGGTGTCGAATTTGACCATTGGATCTATAGGAAGAAAAAACAAAGGGAAGATTGCTCCTTCCTCTGTTACCCCACATTTGGTCAGAAGTCCTATGGACAACCATCTTCAACATCTGAATATTCTCACAATGAGTAGTTTGAGCGGGGAAATATCAGCAGTCTCTCTTAGCCCTGTAGAAAATAAACCCCTCCCCATCTGTATCTCATCCCAATGAGAGTAATGTGAGGAACTTTCTGCCTCAAAGTCTCTGGAGAATCAAGTGTGGGCCCTCTGAGTGCTCATGGAGGACCACCAGTCTCTAGCTCTTCCCCTATCTCCCTACAGAGTGACCAACAAGTAAGACCATCTCCATCTGCTAAAGGGAATGGCTCTATGGAACTCAAAGCACTGATCCCAATGGTAGTGCGTGCGCGCGCCCCCCCCCCCCCCCCCCCCATGTGACTTAGACATGCTGGGAGTCTGTTAGAACAGTGGTTCTCAACCTTTTTACCATCATGACACACATGACAGACCACGCTCACATGTGACACATTGCTAGTTATAATTCAAGGCGGAAATAAAAAATACTGATTGGCTGAATTTCTCTTTACATACCCCACATAGAACACTGAGATCAGCCAAAGGATTACTTCAAATACCTTCGGTATATCCAGCCCACCTCACGCTAGTGAGTGAGAGAATCATTTCTATCCAAGGACCCAGTATCTGGAATACTATGCCTGCTTAACTTAAGACTCGAAACTGAGTTTAAAAAATGTTTTAAAGTCTTAGAAGACCTGGCTTTTTGAACAAGCCTATTCAGACAACCTTGAGAAAGGCTAATAAACATCAAGAACCAAAAGGTTGTGCTTAAATCCTCATGTTTTGTATTTCTTTTATTAAGGTGTATTTTTTCCTACTTAATGTGAGTTTTATAAATTCTGATGTATACCCTGTGTTTTTATGTTATATCATGTAAACCGTTGTGATGTATTTTTTTGAACGACAGTATACAAAACTTTTTAAATAAAGGCCCAGTATTATTTTTATTGTTAAGAATGATAAAAGGGAAAGATACATATTCTGTCTGAACAGAAATTGCATAAATAGTAAACATCCCACACCAATACAGCACCAATTTCCAGTACTCAAACAGTAATTATTTAAGTTATTTAAGAAAAGGCAACACTGAAAATATTACACCAGGCCTTAAGACATCAATACACCTATGAGGAAAACGGAACAAGTCAGGCTGCTATAGAGTCCTACACAGAAACTACACGCCAGCAGAAAACCTCACCTAAATCACATGTGCTGACCCTCAGCTAACAAAGAATAAAGAGACCAAAATACATAACTAGAAGCATGCAGACAAAAACTGAATTGGAAACTGCAATAAGCCAGGGTCTCTGTATGTAGTGTAACAAAAGGAAAAAGAAACATCACCAGTCCTTCTAAAACAAATCAAGAAATATAAAATCAGTAGCAGTAAAACCATACTAACAAAAAGAACAGATTATTTCAAAACAGTTGATGAATGGAATTATCCAATAATTAAAAACTCATATAAAAAATTTCTAGATACCAATAAAATATTTCAAAATAGCAGACACAAATGCCTAATAATGAAAAATAATAAGGATACAAAACCTGTTTTGCTCTGCATTCCTGGGAACGTTTGATATCCAGGTGCCCTGAGATTGTTTTGAATTAGCAGGAGGAGGGATGGTTTGCTTGCAACTTTCTCCTCTCTCTCTCTCACACTGGCTCTCAATCACTCACATATACACATGCCTTTTCTCTCTTTCTTATATAGGCTCTTACACATTTACACACATGCTGTCTGTCTTTTCACGCTTACACATACAGGCTTTCAATCGCACACATACATGCTGGCTTTTTCTCTCACACACAGACTCTCATTCACATGCTTACAATCATGCTCTCTCTCTTTCTCTCATTTACACACAGGCTCTCAATCACATACTCACATGCTCCCTCACCTAAACCAGCTCTCAATCACATACAGACACACATGGTCTCTCTTTTACTTATACACACAGGGTCTTAATCATCCATACACATGATCTCTCTCACACACAAAGGATCTCAATCACACATGCATACTCTTTCACACAAACAGGTTTTCAACCACAAACTTACACATACAGGTTTCTTAGTCATGCACTTCCATACATGCTCTCTCTCACACACAGCTCTCAATCATACACACATTCTCTTTCACGTATACAGGCCTCAATCATTCACATACATGCTGTCTCACTCACACAGTACCTCAAATACATATGCTTGCTCATTCACTCACCCCCCCACTCGAACTAGCAACAGCAGCAGCCTCCTCCACTTCCAACCCTAAAGGCAGCAGCAACCTCCTTCACTTTCAGCCCTCGTGGAGGAGTCGCATCGGCCGCGCGGGTTGACGTTATTTGTTTTTCTCCAAGCCGCACTGCTCATTCCTCAGGCTGGGCCTCGCTTTTCTTCTTCGGGCAGACGCTGCCTGCACTAGCATGGTCTCTTCTTCCCGCGCAAGCACCCACTGCTCACCACTTCCTCTTCTGGGCCACGGGGGAAGGGTGGGAAGAAGAGAGCATGCCGGTGCTGCTGACTCCAGCTCTCCTGTTGCGTTCTGCCCGGGCTTTCAGCGCTTTAAGCCCGGGTGGAGGATCTACCTTGCTCGGGTAGGGGGAGCAGCTGGGTCAGCGGGGGACCGGGAAATGTGGCGACACACCTGCGTGTGCTTGGCGACACACTGGTTGAGAACCACTGGATTAGAGTATTGTTGAACCAACCAACATCACTCTCAGAGATATCTGGTGGGTCATTATGAGAACTAAGACCTTTTTAGTGTATACGATAACAGCTACATGTGTTTTCTGCTGGAACTGTGACAAAGTTATCTAATTGAGAACATAGATTGGAATTAGTTGAATCTCAAGTTTCCTCTAACTAGTAATGTCACAAATTTACAAACTGCAGCAACAGTGGGTGTGAAAGATAGTTTATCTTTTCACTACAAATTACAGTAAATGGAAAACTGTTTTAGATCAAAAAATGTAAAGTTGTTAAAATTTCCAAGATTGAGATTGATATCTGCTATGGAGTTACTTAAAAGATAATTCCGGTGGGGGGGGGAGGGAAGGGGGCGGGGGATAACTGGAAAACGCTATTGATTATGTATGTATATGGATCGGCGGTCTGTGTTCAAAAATGAGACATGACACTGGTTGTTAAAAATTCGTTTTAATCCCCACGTCTCATGATGTATCTTTTCTATATGATGGATCTGGGACTGGTCCTAGGCGTGGGGGATAGTTATTTACTTATTTACATATAGTATGTTTATATATACATGTACCGTATTTGACCCTGACTTCGTCATGTGTTGTAACCTATGTTTTTCATGCAAAAATAAAAACTTACAAAAAAAAAAAAGATAATTCCATGAGATACTGCAATTTGGCACTAAAAAGGAAATATAGCTTTCATAGGGTTTTTATTTGCCAGAGATGAAGAAAAATATTGCTGCTGAAAAAGGTGTTTTAGATATCTTAGCCACATCTGAAAGTCTTGATCTTACAGGTTTTCTTCAAGATTCACATGAGAATTTCCTCTAGAGTCATTTTATTACTTGTGCCCTGAATCAGTCAGAGAATTAATTCTAAGACGATATTTTAAATGTAAGCACCAGATTCTTTGTGGTCAAAAGGTATTAATATTTCCTGATGTCTCCAGGGAAACCCAGTTAAGAAGAGCTTTTTTAAACTTAAGCAGAATGTTCTCTCACTAGGTATGACCTTTTCCCTAAAATTTCTTTGTAAATGAATTGTTTATCATGGTAACAAGGTTATTTTCCAAGACCCATCATATCTGGAAACATTTCTTAATGATAAAGTTTTGGAAAATGCTTAGATTAGGTATTGGGGTTACATTTGATTTTGTACTCAGCTTGAATGGTACATTTTTTCATCTATTATGATTATCTTCCTAATTCCAACCCCCCCCCCCTTGTAGATGGGGACTTGGGTTAATACTGTAAAATATTTTCCTTTGTATTTGGTCAATGTTTTCTGAAGGATCCATTATTGAATTATTGAATTGATTTCTCCTTTTTATGCATGTCTAAATCCTAATAAAAAAGACAGATAAAGCTAAAAGGGCCAATATTTATTAAGATATATATTGAAAATCTCACATTAACGATATGTTGTAATACATATTGGGAGGGAAGGTGTAGATGCAGTCCATTTTAAGATTTTCTCTGGTTGGTTCAGATAAGTTCTCCATTTTAAAAGAAAATTTCTGTAATATAAGTGGACATAATAGATAAAAGAAAATTTTATGCTATAGTAAAGAAGAAAAAAGGCAAGCGTTTTAACCGTTGAATACTTTGAGTTTAATATGTGTTTAATCACCATGAAGATAATCTTTTTAAATTAAAGTTGCCTACTCTATTGGGTTATGGTTAAAACTTAGCGGTGCTTTTAAAACAGGAGACTCTATATTCCGAGTTCATTAAAACACATGTATGAATCCCCTTAAATAAGGGTGAAAAAACATTAAAAAAAAAAAAAGTAATAAATTTAAAAAGAATTTACACAATAATTTGGTGACATTGCATAAGAAGGTTAATGTCACTTTTTGTATTCCTTAGATCCATGCTCTTTGGTATTTGTTATTCATATAGATGGATATTAAAAAGCCATTTAGACAGATAACCTAACAGTTATCTGTCTAAATGGCAGAGCCAGCTATATTCAGCCCTTATCTAGCTAAATTCTAGTTGGGTAACTAGTTATCTGGCTAGAACTTAGCCAGATAAAAAAGGGGCATTTTGAGAGCATTCCGAGGAGGGGCTTAGATATCTGCTAATCTAAAGTTAATCACCTTGTGAGGCCAGATAACATAACATAAGAACTTGCTATATTGGATCAGACCAAGGGTCCATCAAGCCCAGCGCCCTGTTTCCAACAGTGGCCAATCCAGGGTATTCCCCTAAGTCAACTTGATTAATAGCAGTTAATGGACTTAATCTGCAAGAACTTAACCAAACCTTTTTTAAACCCAGCTACACTAACTGCACTAACCATATCCTCTGGCAACAAATTCCAGAGCTTAACTGTGCATTGAGTGAAAAAGAATTTTCTCCAATTAGTTTTAAGTGTGTTACTTGCTAACTTCATGGAGTGCCCCCTAGTCCTTCTATTACCCAAAAGAGTAAATAACCGATTTACATCTAACCGTTCTAGACCTCTCTAGACCTCTATCGTATCCCCCCTCAGCCGTCTCTTCTCTGAGGTGAACAGCCCTAACCTCTTTAGTCTTTCTTCATAGGGGAGCTGTTCCATCCCTTTATCATTTTGGTTGCCCTTCTCTGTACCTTCTCCAGGGCAACTATATCTTTTTTGAGATGCGGTGACCAGAACTGTACACAGTACTCAAGGTGCAGTCTCACCATGGACAGATACTGAGGCATTATGACATTTCTGTTTTATTTACCATTCCTTTCCTAATAATTCCTAATATTCTGTTTGCTTTTTTGACTGCTGCAGCACACTGAGCCGATTTAAATATATTATCTACTATAATGCCTAGATCTTTTTCCTGGGTGTTAACTCCTAATACGGAACCTAACATTGTGTAACTACAGCATGGGTTATTTTTCCCTATATGCAACACCTTGCACTTGTCTACATTAAATTTCATCTGCCATTTGGATGCCCAATCTTCCAGTCTTGCAAGGTCCTCCTGTAATTTATCACTTGCTACTTACCCAAATATCTTCAGAGATATCCGGGTACGTAGCATATCTTCCCCAAAAAAACCCCCAAGCAAACGCAAGTCACCGGCCTCCAGCCCCGATGCCTGCCCCTCCACTACCATGTCTCTACTCCCTCCCTCCTCTGCTATCTGATAAAAAGATGGGCAAAAAATAATTTTAAACTTCCAAAAATCCAATCGCCACTGACCCGGGCCTCCCCCCAATCAATCCGTCTAAAAATCTTACAATTTGCCTCCTCTGTCTCCCCCTACAGCCTCCCTCCCTCCCCCACCCCAGGATGACATTCTTCCACCCACCCATTACCTTTAAACAGGGCCCCATCTCCCTGCTGGGATCCCTGTGCTCAGCGATCCTGGCTGTTTTCAGCATTACTTACCTAAGAATCTCTGAAGATATCCAATCAATAGATGGCTATGGTTAAAGTTTTCTGGCTATGTGTAGCCAGATAACTTTAAACAAGTATATTCAGCGAGTTTATCCAGCTGAATATACCGGATAAACTATCTGGCTAAAGTTAGCCGGATAACTTATCTATTAAACGGCTAACTGAATGTTGGCCTCGTGTTTCTCATTTTTTGAGTTTTTGAATATAATACACTATTCACACAGTTCATATACAAAAGTGTGTGGTACTTTATAGACTATCATGCCCATCATGCCTCAGAAAATCTCAAGTCTATAAGGTGCCACCAGCCTCGATGCTGGTTTTGCTATTACAGACTAACAGAGCTACCACTAATAGTACATTCTGTTTAGTTTATAACTGTGTGTTGGCAAAGTGAGCTGATGATAGACTGCATCATTCATTTCACTGCTCTCAGCAACTATTAAAAAGAAATAAGGTAAGAAACCAGTCACATAATGAAGATTTTGGTAATTTCAAAACTGGTCATCCTCAGTTTCATTTGAAATATCTCTGAGCAACTTTGGGCAAAGAGATACAACTGGGTATCTCATCTTCTATCTACAGAGAAAATGCTTAGAACATCTGACCCTTTATCCTATCATACAGATAGCCTTACTATAAATAATTTAACAAAGAAGCAGCGTATGGTTTACAGTTTAATTACCATGTGCTCGTAGCAAAGCTTCCGCAGTAAAAAGAGGCGCCTGAAGCATATCTGCTGTTTCCACTATCAGCATATCCTTCAGTCTCCGTAAATCCTGAGGTCTTAATCCCTCGTATGGCTTAAAAATAAAAAAAGAAAAGAAAGATACGGTTAACTAATTTTTCTCATCTTTGATGAACACTTACTTATGAGAAGCAATAATTAGATAAAAGAATGAGAAATTACTACTTACCTGATAATTTCCTTTTCTTTAGGACAGTCAGATGAATCTAGAACAAGTGGGTTCGGCACCTCTACCAGTTGGGGACAGAGCAAACTGACATCACAGTATATATACCCCTGTAGTGACATCAGTCTGCCATTTTTGTCTTCAAAAGCAACTGTGGACAGACCAGCTAAACTTTGATTAAAAACAAATAACTATTTCAACACTCAGCCAAGAGGCAACACTGAGCCCAGACAAAGAATGTATTAACCCTAGTCTAGGGACTGGAGTAACACTTACCAGTAATCCCTGTAACATATAGGCACACAGGAGGCTCAATATGCAATCATTCAGCAGCCAAGGGAGGGAAGCTGGATTCATCTGACTATCCTAAAGAACAGGAAATTATCAGGTAAGTAGTAATTTCTCATTTCTTAGTGCCCAGTCAGATGAATCCAGAACAAGTGGAATGTAACCAAGCTACTCCCAAATTGGGCGGGAAACTGCCCGCAGTCCAGTCAAAATCGTATGCACAAAGGCCACATCCTCCCAGGCCTGAACATCCAGATATGATAATACCTGGAAAAGGTGTGTAAGGAGGACCACGTCGCAGTTTGGCAAATGTCGATGGGAGACAACAATCTGATTTCTGCCCAAGACACTGCCTGAGCCCTAGTCAAATGAGCCCTAACCTACCTAGGTAACTGCTTTCCAGCATCCATATATGCAGCTGTGACTACCTCCTTATTCCAGCAAGCTATTGTAGCCCGCGAGGCTGGCTCTCCCTGTCTAGTACCGCCGAGAAGGACAAACAGGCGATCCAACTTCTGCAAAAGCTCTGTAACCTCTATATATACCTGACAATATGTCTCTTGACATCCAAGGGTCTCAACAGACGATACTCCTCTATATCTCTCTATCCAGACACGACAGGGAGATGGACTGATTTAAGTGAAACTCAGTGACTACCCTTGGTAAAAAGGAAAGAACAGTACGCAGCTGTACCATCCCGGAGTCACCTGGAGAAATGGCTCCAGGCAAGACAAGGCCTGCAGTTCAGAAACACTACGCGAAGAACAAATTGCCAGAAGGAAAACCATTTTCAAGGTCAGCAACTGCAAGGACAGAGAACATAGCGGTCTAAACGCAGGGCCTGCCAAAAACTCCAAAAACCTAATTAAAACTTAATAGGGGCATCAGAAACCACAAAGGAGGCCAAAAATGTTTCACGCCTTTCAGAAAACGGGCCACATCAGGATAAGCCGATGAGGATCCACATTTACCTGACCCTTGAAACAAGTGAGAGCCACTACTTGAACCTTTAAGGAATTAAAAGCCAAACCTTTATTCAAGCTATCCCACAAAAATTCCAAAATGAGCAGGATCTTGACCAAGGAAAGAAGAGTACCTCAATCCTCTCATCAGGCCTAAAATGTTCTCCAAACCCACACATAGGCCAAGGAAATGGAGAAATTTCTAGCTCTTAGCAAGGTGTAAATCACTGCCGCAGGGTATCCGCATTTCAGCAAGTGAGTCCTTTCAAGGGCCATACCGTAAGACAAAATAGAGTTAGATCTTCATGAAGAATAGGTCCCTGCTACAACAGGTTCCTGTGCGCTGGAAGCAAAGAGGCAAATTCATCAAGAGCCTCTGCAGATCTGCATACCACAGACTCCTGGACCAATATGGAGCAACCAAGAGCACCATCCCTCTGTGGCATTCGATCCTCCAAACCAATCTGCCCAAAATGGGCCACTGAGGAAAGGCATATAGCAACTTGTCTTCCAGCCACTCCTGCACTAGGGCATCGATCCCCAATGACTTCGGATCTCTTTTGCGGCTGAAGAATCACGAGACTTTCGCATTGCACAAAATCACCAACAGGTCTAGGAATGGGAGACCCCAGTGATCCCAAATCAGCTAAAACACCTTGTTTGACAACGCCCACTCTCCTGGGTCTAGACTCTCCCTGCTAAGAAAATCTGCTCTTTGCCTGCAATGTGCGAGTCTGAGAACTCGAGATGCACCTCTGCCCTTTCCATAAGTTGATCTATTTCCTGTGACACTTGTTGGCTCTTGGTACCTCCCTGCCAATTGATGTAAGCCACAGTCGTTGCATTGTTTGACATTATTCGGACCGAAATGACCATGCAGCCTATTACCCAACTGCAAACATGCCAATCGGACCGCTCTGGCCTCCAACAGATTGATGTTCCAGAGAGATTCTCCTGCACTTCAGCATCCTTGCATTGTCAGCTCCTGATAGTGAGCTCCCCAACCAAGGAGACTCACATACGTTGTCAGTTCTAGTCAGTCCAGTGGGGATAGGGAAACTCCTTTCCATAGATAAACCGCCTACAGCCACCACTGCAGTTGGGAGTAGACCTCCATCGGCAGGTTAGCCAAATCAAATAGTCCTGAGATTGTGGATTCCACTGAGAAAGCAAGAAGCACTGAAGAGGACACACATGCGTCCTCGCCCACAATACCACTTCCAGACCGCTGAGATTGATAAGGACTTGCAAGAAAGACCATATGGTCAGGCGCAAATTGTTCAACAGACGGAGATGAGCTAGCAACTTTTGGATTTGAGCTTCCGGCAGGAACACCTTGTCCTGCTTCGTGTCAAACCAAACCCCCAGGTATTCCAGCCATTGAGTAGGCTGAAGGCTGCTCTTGCCTAGGTTCACCACCCAGCTGAGCTCCACAAGAGGGAAATCACCTTGCGAGTCACCAGGCAGCTCTCCTCCAGCAATTTGGCTAGAATCCGTCAGTCGTTCAGTTATGGGTGTACTAGGATTCCATCCTCTCTCAACTCTGCCACAACCACCACCATTACACCTTGGAAAAGGTTCTGGGGGCGGTGGCCAGATCAAAGGGCAGCGCCGAAACAATGTGGGGTCCCAGAACTACGAACTGCAGGAAGCGTTTATGTTCTAGTCGGATGGGAATGTGAAGATACACCTCCGACAGATCCAGAGAGGTCAGAAATTCCCGACTGCACATCCATTATCACCAAGCACAAAGTTTACATGCGAAATGCTTCACTCGCAGATGACTGACACCTTTGAGATCCAGGATGGGATGAAAAGAGCCCTCCTTCTTTGGCAAAACAAAATAAATGGAATATCGCCCCATATTTTCTTGAGAAGTAGTCATTGGGACTACAGTCCTCAGCCTGAGGAGCCTTGCCAATGTACCCTCCACTACTTGCTTCTTCTGCGGGGAGTGGCAGGGAGACTCCATGAACATGTCCCGAGAAACACGGCGAAACTCCATCACATATCCTTCTCATATTACTTCTAGGATCCACTGATCTGATGTGATTTCAACCCACCTCTGATAAAAGAGAGAGCCATCTCCCTATCTCCTGTTCCTAGGGTGGGTCAGCATTAAGTTCCATTAGGGCCAACAGCATGCCGAGTGGTGGCCAGAAGAGTGCATCTAGCTATTTTACTTTTTTATATACATGTTCAACTAGTACCACTTGTGCGTCCAAAAACTAGGCCTAGTCTAAGGAGGCTGCTCAACCCCCAGGCTGCCCACGTCCTCTCAACCTCCCACGGAGCGGGACGAAAGTTGGACTGGCACGCCAAGCATGAAGACCTGGTGAGGAGGAAGCCCTACACAACACAAAACCTCCCTGTAAGTCTCAGTATAATTTTTTTTTTTTTTTAAACTTACCGGAGCTCAGCCTTACCTGGCTGACTACAGAGACAGACACACAGACACACACACACACACTATGACGTCAGTTTGCTCCATCTTCATCTGCTGGTAGAGGTGCACAATCCACTTGTTCTGGATTTATCTGACTGGACGCTAAGAAATCAACTTTCCAAGCTTTATGAGGAAATAAAAGACAATATGTGGTAGGTAATATACAACACTTACTAACATTAGTAAGAATTTAACATTGAGAGGCAAACCTTTTTTTTATACCCCCAGAAAAGGTCAGGGTCAGTCATAGCAGCTGCAGAGTAAGAACAAATTTATCTTTGCAGGTCATTTTAAACTTCACCTAAGAAGCAGTTGGCCCATAACATGGATGATGATAAACACCTCATACAGCAAAAGAATTGAGGAAGGGAGAGGCAGGGAGCAGGGAGAGGGACTAAATGCAGGCAGGATCAGAAACAGCATGAACCAACTCAGTGGAGAATTTAGGTAGTCTGTGCAGACTTGCTGAACTTACAATTTGCTAGCTTGCAGTTCTCATTTCAGATCATACCAATAAAGTACAGATGGGATGGGGACAATTTTCAGCCATTGATTTTATACCCAGGTAACTACTTATTTTGTAGGTAATGGGTGTGGCTGTGTGCACAGAAACAAGATGGCAGAAAAAGACTGTTACATCCTATCCAATCTACCCATCCACACCAACTAATTGGCTTTACTACTCCTTCAAAGATCCTCTGTGTTTAACCCATGCCCTCTTGAATCCAGGTATTGCAGCACTGGTCTCCACCTCTACAGGGAGGCTGTTCCATGCATCCACTACCTTCTCTGTGAAGAAATATTTTCTTAGATTATTCTTGAGTCTACCTTGTTTCACCTCATCTCATGATCTCTTGTTCTAGAGCCTCCTTTCCTTTGAAAGAAGCCAGCCTCCTCTTCATTGAAACCTTGGAAGTATTTAAGGGTCTACCTTATCTCCCCTATCCCACCTTTCCTCGAGGGTATACATTTTAGATCTTTAAATCTATCCCCATATGCTTTAGAAATAAGATCACTGATCATTTTAGACGCTACCCTCTGGATCAACTCCAATAGGTTTATATTTTTTTGAAGATGTGGTCTCCAGAACTATATATAGTATTCTAAATGTGATCTCATCAGGAACTTATATAGGGGCAATATCACTTTTTTCTGCTGACTATTCTTCTCCCTATACATAAAAACATCTTTCTGGCTTTTGCCATCGCCTTATCCACCTATTTGGCCAACTTAAAATCATTAGATATGATCACCCCCAGATCCTACTCTTCTTTCGTGCTTAAAATATTCACTTTTATGTTATATGCCTCCCATGGGCTTTTGCATCTTAAATACATCTGTAGCTGCCAGAACCTAGACCATTCCTTGAGCTTCACTAAATCCCTCCTCATGTTTTCCACACCTTTCTGTCTACCCTGTTGCAAATTTGGTATCAGCAAATACAAACCGTTCCTGATAATCCTTCTGCAATGTTGATCACAATTTATTTATTTAAAATCACTTGTATCTTGCATCCTCCAAGGTTCTGGATGGGTAACAATATAACATACATAAGAGAGCAGTGACAATATACAGGACAAAACAGTAAAAACTTACAAAATTCTTCAAAATTTACAAAAACGTTGTGCTCTAAGAACCGATCCCTGTGGCACACTGCTAGTAACGTACATCTCCTTAGAGTAAACTCCATTTATCACTATCCTGTGTCATCTCCCACAGTCACTTTACAGCCTGTTCCAAGGCAACTCAATTTATTTACAAGTCACCTATGTGTAACTGTGTCAAAGGCCTCAATGAAATCCAAGTACACTACATCTAATGCTCTCCCTTAATCCAACTCTCTGGTCACGCGATCAAAGAAATTGATCAGATTTGTCTGCCAAGACTTCTCTGATAAAAGCCATGCTGCCTCGGATCTTGTAATCCATTTGATTCCAGAAATTGCACTATCCTTTGTTTTAGCAGGGATTCCCTTAATTTGCTTACCAGAAAGGACAGACTAACTGGTCTAAACTTTCCAGTCTCCTCCTTACTTCCACTTTTGTGAATATGAACCATGTCTGCCTGTCTCCAATCCTCAGATACTACTCCCGACTCTAAAGAAGCATTGGAAAGGTCAGCCAGAGGAGCTGTTAGAATTACTCAAAGATCCTTTAAAACCACTGAATGTACTCCAGCTCGCCCCATCACTATTAACTTTCAGGCCGATACAAAACGGTGCGCTCGGCGTTTAGCACCCGTTTGGCCGCGTGTTTTACCCTGTCCCCTTACAGGGTAAAACACGCGGCCAAACGGGTGGAAAACGCACAACCAACCACCCCAAGAATAATAGCGCTCAACAAATGTAAATGCATGTTGATGAGCCTATTAGCTATTACCCCGGAATACTGAAAGTAAAATGTGCGGCCAAGCCGCACATTTTACTCTCAGAAATTAATGCCTGCCCAAGGGCAGGCATTAACCTTAGAAAGCAGCGGGAAAGTGTACAGAAAAGCAGTTTTTTCTGCTTTTCTGTACACCCTCCGTCTTAATATCATAGCGATATTAAGTCAGAGGCACAAAAAAAAAAAAATATGCCCGCCTGTCAGCAGGTTTGAAAATGGATTCCCAATTTTGCCGGCATCTATTTTCTGAACCCGTGGCTGTCAGCAGGTTCGAAAACCGATGCTGGTAAAATTAAGCGTCTGTTGTCGGACCCACTGACAGCTGCCGCTTCAGCTGAGGCGGCGCTAGGGGCGCGCTAGTGTCCCTAGCACCTCCTTGTTAGCGCGGGTCCTAATTTGAATACAAAATTGCACGCCCAGAAGAGGTGCCTTGGCACGCGTTGGGTGAGCGGGCACTCACCTCGGAGTGCCGGCTCTCCCGCACATTTTATTGCATCGGCCTGTTTAAGTTTAATGAGCTCCTCATGAACACAACTGAATGAAGTTTATTTCACTTCCAATCTATTTATGTTCATTATATGTGGTCCTGGCTACTGGCCCTTCACAAAATGAACACCAAACAGAAATATTTGTTAACCTATCTCACTTTTTGCTCATCAGCCTCTACATATTCCTCCCTTCACTTCAGAGTCTCACAATGTTACTTTTGTACATCCTATCACTAATATATATATAAAAAAACAAAAGTTTTGTCCTGTTATATTTACTATTTTTTCTTCCAATTGCATCTTTGCATTCATGACTAATTTCCCAGCTTCTTTTAACTTTTCCAAATAATGTCAGATGTGTGCTTCCTGGGGTGGAGAGTATGAGAATACATAGAGAATGGATGAGTGTGTATGGGTGGTTTTGTGTGCGCTGGGGTTCTCTGTGGGGACTGGCAGGGCTGTGTGTGTGTAAGGGGGGCTGGAATGTGCTTTTATGACAATGTGGCTGTGTATATATGTAAGTGCAAGGTATGGTTTGAAGAGTTTGCTGGAGTAGATATATGTGTAGGGTGTCAGAATGAGTAGGATACGAGAGGGGTGTGTAGCGTGCATATGTTTGGGCAAGGAATGTGTTGACATGCATGTACTGGAAATAGGAGAAGGAGCGTGCTATGTAGGGATGGGGTATGTGGGGGGTTTTGTGTTTGTGGAATATGTGAGAGGGAAGGGAGTGTTTTGAGTTTGTGGGGTATAAACGCGGTGGGTATATGTGTGGTGAAGTATGAGTGTGGCAGGTGTGCATGTGGCCAAGTGCATGAGGGAGTGGGGAGTGCGGAATGCATATGAATGGGAGGGTGGTGCCTAAAAGTAAGGCCTCAATCTTGTAGATATATCTTACATGATGACTGAATAGTGAAATTAGACAATCTGACATTTGTTTTTGATAAGCATAGTGCTAAGGGTTTTGTGGATTATAGTGCTGCTTTTTTTTTTTTTTTTTTTTTTTTTTTTTAAATTGTGCACTTTTCGCATGGCTACACATTTAAAGGAACCACCTGGAAGATATACTATGTTGTGATTGGCTAAAACTATAGAGACTAATTCCCAGATATACAGATGTTAATCTGGAAGAAGTTTTTGTGAAAATTCTGTGAACATTTGAATGTTTGATTCTCCTGAAGCAGGCACAACTATGCTGAAACCCGTGTTTGTTTTATACGTCAGGGTTCTTAGTTTTTCAGACTTTTAATCAATTGTTGGAATACGAATTTCCTTCCATTCTCTTGGGTGATGTCCTGCTGAAGTACAAGTACCATCTACCAAAGATCTTAAAAATCTGTCTCGCTGATTTTGTACCCAGAGGAGATACAAACTGATGAACAAGATCTCGTCATAAGATGGTGTGGGGTTTTTTCTCTTCAGAAAAAGAATGCCTAAACAGAGTCCTTTCCTCTGCTTTCAACAGGGAAGCAATGTTAAAAGATCACTTTTTGTGCTTTATTTATTCAAATTTCATATTCTGCTTTTTTCCTTCTGGACTCAAGGTGGTGTACGATATAAAACATGAAAGTACATTGTTACAAAAGCAAAATAAGCAGCACTTCATTAAAACAAGAACTTGATTCATAAAAATTACCATTTATAAGAAAAACACACTCCAGTTACCACCATTATGTAGTTCAGAGTGTAGCTGCTTATTTTGCTCTCCTCTGAGATTACTTGAGATAGGTAAGAAACCTTGCTTTCTGCAAGGTTAAACAAGATAGTACAAATACTCGCACTAAAATCCTGAACCTAAGTGCTGCTTTCCAACAAACAGAAAAAGAAAAGAGCCAGACTATAGATTGATTTACCTTTTAAAATTTTGTAATAATCTAAATATAATAGGATCTATGGGGATGGGGTTGGATTCTATCTCTAAAACAGACCCTGGACAAGAAACTAGCTAACCCTTTTGTGGCATTGGGAGTCACTGTCTAAACAAAAATAGGATGTAAATGTGTGAGCAGAAGTCCACATCATGTCTTTGAAAATCTTTTCAATGAAGACCATTGTAAGATAGACTTTCAGAGAAACTCTCCTCACCAAGGACATTAATTCAGTGATCCTGTTAGTGGGGAATTGTGTCCAGCAGAGCTAAAATAAATTCCAGTTCAGGTTTTGGGTTCAAGTTGGTTTTGGGAGAATTTATGATTTATTTATTTATTTTAAATATTTTTTTTATACCGTCGTTCGGCAGGGACCGCCACAACGATTTACAATAAGGCACATAAAAGTAATGATACTAAAATTTGTCAGTTTACATAGGTGCCATAAGGTTTGGTAACATAGTTTGTTATAAATGTTTAATTGTTACATGTGATGAATCATGTCCAGGTCATTCTCAGCTTTGAGTACAAAACTATCTTTAAACTTGTAACTTATCCTTTAGTGATGCGTTATTTAATAAAAAAAAAGCTACACCCTTAGTGGATACTGCAGTGCGTGTGTTTGATTGTTCGTGCTTTGCCCTACCCTGGCATTTTAGTCTATTCTCCCTTCTCTTTTTTAAACTCTTGCAAAACCACCACTAAGATGGTTGTGTACAAGGAGTCATCTGCCTCTACCTGTGATGTATTCTTGAACAGTCAGTTGTTCAGGGGAAAGCAGAGCTGCTTACCTGTAACAGGTACTCTCCAAGTATAACAGAATATCAGTCTACATACGAGGGACATCAACCAATGGAGCTCGGCATGGAAAAATGATTTCAAAGTTTCTAGAACTCTGACTGTGCCTCTTTGGCCATGCTCATGCATGCCATTATATCAAACATCCACACAGGGTCCCTTCAGTCTCAATTTAGCAATGAAGAAAAATTTTAGGAGAAACCAGCTCCATGGGGGAAGTGGGCAGGTTTCATGTGGACAGATATCCTGCTTTTTCGGAGAGCACCTGTTACAGATAAGCAACTCTGCTTTCTCAGAGGATAAGCAGGATGTTAGTCTTCACACATGGGGAATTCCTAGCTATAGGCTGTCTCAGACAAAAAAGGGGAAACAATAACAGGTACCAATGGGCACAACAATGTTTTTGCTGGTAACAAGCCATTTTTTCAAATATTTCACTTGCTTATGAGAGGCTGCCCAGAACAGAAAGAATGGGCCCTAGGAGGGAAAAGGTTGGGTTCTAAACATCAAATTCCAAAATTAATAACTACTGATTCCAATTGAGATGTTGAGCAGTGGACCTCGTTGGAATCCTTTGATCTTGTTGTGGGTTGAATTCCCCACACCAATTTCTCCAATTGGCTCTGCCTCTGCCCCTCTTCTTTTTGTATCCTTGATCTAAAAAATGTGGGGCTTCAGACTGAGATCTATTGATGAACTCTTCTCCTTCTGAAGAGTCATCAGATGAGGAGCAGTGTGTCCTAATTTTTTTTTTTTTTTTTTTACCATGGATATATAGATTCATTTTCATAATTCTTCTCATCACGGTAAAATTTGTTAAATTTATATTTCCTGGGGTCATTTTTAAATAGTTGTATGGACCTCTCTAATTCTTCATAATTAGACTCAATTCTGTAGCCGAATTTCTCTTCAACTTATTCATCTGTTCTTCTAGTTGGATTTCAACTCTTCAGTTAATTTTCGTGAAGATTCAATAATTAAAATTATTAAATCTAAAGAGCACTTATTGAGCACCAAATTCCATTTTATAATGAAATCTTTAACTTTGGTAAAATATTTAGGAGCCTTCAGAATTCTCAAACTGCTTGGTATCTTTTCTGATTTACAATATTCTCCTAAAGATATACTATGAAGCTCAGCTTGAATACATCATTTATGCATTGCTAATAATTCAAACCGTTGTGATAAAGAATTTTTTGAAAAATCCTTCTGTAAAGAAGAAACCACTTGAAGAACCATATTCACATATTCTGTGTGGAATACTGCAGTGATTAAAAGTATATACTGAACGAGACATTACCACATATATTTTTATTTACTGATTAATGAAATGTTTCATTGTGTGTTATGACTTTTTACAACTTGCCTTGAGACAGCCATTTGGCGAAACATTGGCTAACATCAGCATCTGGGCATTCAGCTATATGGTCTGAAGACTTGAGATGATACACAATGACAACACGATAAGTTTTATTTTAGAAATAATTTGAAAAAAAGAAAAAAAGTTAAGAAATTGAGTAAATAAGATTTTTGAAATTAGAACTGAAATAAAAAGAACTGAATGTGGAGGTTTTCTAAGACCTGTGACTGAATTACCCATTGATATGTTCCATAGAGAACAATGCATACATGGTTCTGAAGTCATTTTTCCTTTTTTTTTTTTTTTTTAGTATTCCTTTGATTGTTAATTGAATTTCTTAAAAAAAAAAAAAAAAAGTTTTTGTGAAGGCAATTTGTGATTTTGACTAGACAGTATTGTGCTTTCATTTACTTGTTGTTGTTAGAGCCATAACAGCATTGATGGCTCCAACAGAATGAGCCTTGACATGATCCACCTAATGCAGGCCCACCTGGGCATAACAGAAAATAGAACCATAGAAACAGGATGCCAAAAAGAGCCCATATGGATTATCTAGTCTTCCCATCCATCTCCCCTCTCTCATTTTATTTCTAGGATATAAGTTTAGATCTTTGAGTCTATTCCCATATGCTTTACAACAAAGACCAATGACCATTTTAGTAGCCCCCCCTTCTGGACTGACTTCAACCAGTTAATATCCCTTCGAAGGTGTGGTCTGCAGACTTGTACACAATATTTCAAATGACATCTTACCAAAGACTTATACAGAGGCAACAGCATCTTTTATTTGCTTACCATTCCTCTCCCTCTGTAGCCAAGCATCTTTCTGGCTTTTGCCACTGCTTTATCCACCTGTTTGGCCAACTTAAGATTATAAGATATGATCACTCCAAGATCCCGCTCCTCTTTTGTACTTAGAATTTCACCTCAAATATTGTACTTCTCCCTTGGGTTTTTCCCATCCTAAATGCATTACTCTGCATTTTTAGCATTAAATCTTAGCTGCCAGACCCTAGACCATTCCACAAGCTTTGCCTCCTCTCGTTTTCCACACCTTCCTGGCTGTCTATTCTGGAAGGTGCAATCTGCCAACCAAATAGAAATAGTCTGTTTGGCAATGGCAATTCTCAGATTATTTGCATCAAAAGAAACAAATAGGGTAGACACTCTAAGGGCTTCAGTCTGCTCCAGATCGAAGGCCAAGTCTCTTACAGTCTAAACTGTGCAGTCTTGTTCATCTTGGTGGATACATGGCCAGGGAAAAAAAGGTGGAAAGGACAATTAACTTGTTAATGTGAAATTTCAACACCACCTTAGGCAGAAACTTGGGATAGGTACCATAGGACCACCTTATCATGAAAAAGCTTAGTATAAGGTGGTTAAGTCACTAGAGCCAGAAACTCAACAATCCTGTGCACCGAAGTGACTGGCAACAAAAATATAACCTTCCAGGTCAGGTGCTTCAGGTCACAGGAGTGAAATGGTTTAAAGGGAGCTTTCATCAGCTGAAACAAAACCATGTTGAATTCCAAAGACCTGGCAGATCCCATAGTCTAATTTCTCTTACTCACTCCCAAGGATAGCAATAGCTATCTTTAGTCTACCTGGCTAATAACATGTTATGGACTTTTCTTCCAAAAACTTGTCCAAACTTCTTTTAAACCTTGCTATACTAGTCACCTTGATTATATCTTCTGGCAACAGATTCCACAGCTTGAGGATGCACAGAGAGAAAAAATACTGTCTACAATCTATTTTGAATAGCCATCCTTTATTACTTGATTCAACCTTCTCATGATTTTATAAACCTCTATCATGTCCCCTCACAGCCGTCTGTTTTCCAAACTGAAGAGCCCTACGCCTGCGTAGCCTATTATAGGAGAAATGTTACATCCCCTTTATCATTTTTGTTGCCCTCCTCTACACCTTTTCTTGCTATGTCTTTTTTGAGATGGGGTGACCAGAACTGCAGAAATACTCAAAGTGCAGTCGCTCCATGGCTTGATACAGAGGCAATATGATATTTTCAGTTTTATTCTCCATTTGTTTTCAGATCATTTCCAACATTCTATTTGCTTTTTTGACCATCACCACACATTGAGCAGAGGATTTCAATATATTGTCCATAAGGATTTCAAGGTTCTTTTCTTTGGTGTTGATTTCCAATACAGAGCCCAGCATCGTATATCTGTAGTTGGGATTATTTTTTTGTATGTGCATCACTCTGCACTTTTCCACATTAAATTTCATCTGCCATTCAGTTGCCCAGTCTCCAAGGTTCTTCTTCAGTTCTTTACAATCTGCTGCCATTTTAACAACTGACTAATTTTGTGTCATCTGCAAATTTGATCACTTCATTCCCTTTTTATAGATCATTTATGAATATGTTAAGAAGCACAGTTTTTATTACTAATTCCTGTTTCTCCACTAACAACATTTCTCCATTTGGAAAACTAACCATTTAGACCTACCCTCTGTTTCTGGCCTTTTAGTTACCAATCCATAACAGAACACTGCCTTCAATCCCATGACTTATTTCCTGAGGAGTCTCTCATGGGAGACTGTCAAATACTTTCTGAAAATCCAAATATACAATAACTGGCTTACTTTTATCTACATGTTTATTTACACGTTCAAAAAATTAATTTGAAAAGATTGGTAAGACTAGACTTCCCCTTGTTACAATCATGTTGACTCTTTCCATTAAATCATGTCTGTAAATACTGGCAGCGATTTTGTTTTAAGAACAGTTTCTACTATTTTGCCAAGAACTGATGTCAGGCTCACCAGTCCATAGTTTCCTGGATCACCCCTGGAGCCGTTTTCAAAATCAGCGTCACATAGGCCACCTTCTAATCTTCAGGAATTGTGGCTGTTTTAAACGATAGGTTACAGATTACTATTAAGAATACAAGAACTTGCCATACTGGGTCAGACTAAGGGTCCATCAAGCACAGCATCCGGTTTCCAACAGTGGCCAATCCAGGCTACAAGTACCTGGGAAGTACCCAAACACCAAGTAGATCCCATGCTACCGATGCCAGTAATAGTAGTGGCTATTCTCTAAGTCAACTTGACGCTGTGCTTGATGGACTTCTCTTCCAAGAACTTATCCAAACCTTCTTTAAATCCAGTTACACTAACTGCACTAACCACATCCTCTGGCAACAAATTCCAGAGCTTAACTGTGCGTTGAGTGAAAATAATTTTTCCCCTGATTAGTTTTAAAAGTGCTACTTGCTAACTTCATGGCGTGTCTACTAGCCTTTCAATTATCCGAAAGAGTAAATAACAGATTCACATATACCTGTTCTAGACCTCTCATGATTTTAAAGACCTCTATCATATCCCTCCTCATCCGTGTCTTCTCCAAGCTGAACAGCTCTAACCTCTTTAGCCTTT
The DNA here is from genome assembly GCF_901001135.1 of Rhinatrema bivittatum. Taxonomy (NCBI): domain Eukaryota; kingdom Metazoa; phylum Chordata; class Amphibia; order Gymnophiona; family Rhinatrematidae; genus Rhinatrema; species Rhinatrema bivittatum. The sequence goes on along the minus strand of NC_042616.1, from coordinate 169,206,331 downwards.
CTTCATAGGGGAGCTGTTCCATCCCCTTTATCATTTTGGTCACCCTTCTCTGTACTTTCTCCATCACAACTATATCTTTTTTGAGATGTGGCAACCACAATTGTACACAGTGCTCAAGATGCGATCTCACCATGGAGTGATGCAGAGGCATTATGACATTTTCTGTTTTATTCACCATTCCCTTCCTAATAATTCCTAGCCTTGTTTGCTCTGACTGCCTCAGCACACTGAGCTGACGATTTCAATGTATTATCCACTAAGATGCCTAGATCTTTTACCTGGGGAGTAGCTCCTAATATGGAACCAAACATCGTGTAACTACAGCAAGGGTTATTTTTCCCTATATGCATCACCTTGCACTTGTCCAATTTAAATTTCATCTGCCATTTGGATGCCCAATCTTCCAGTCTCGCAAGGTTCTCCTGCAATTTATCATAATCCACTTGTGATTTAACTATTCTGAATAACTTTGTATCATCTGCAAATTTGACTAGCTCACTCATCATATTCCTTTCCAGATCATTTATAAATATATTGAAAAGCACCGGTCCAAGTACAGATCCCTGAGGCACACTTTTCCACTGAATATTGACCATTTAATCCTACTCTGTTTCCTGTCTTTTAACTAGTTTGTAATCCACAAAAGGACTTTGTCAAACACCTTCTGAGTTTTTGCCTCTACAGCCAACTTCATTTCAAATTCTCTTAGCTTGCCTTATCAATGTTTTACCCTTAACTTGACAATGCTTATGCTTTATCCTATTTTCTTCAGATGGATCCTTCTTCCAGTTTTTGAAGGATTTTTTTTGGCTAAAACAGCCTCTTTTACCTCACCTTTTAACCATGCTGGTAATCATTTTATCTTCCCCCCCCCCCCCCCCCCCACCTTTCTTAATCTGGACTACGCTTCTAAGATTTAATTTTTAAACAATGTCCATGCCTGTTGTACACTTTTAACCTTTGCAACTGCACCTTTCAGTTTTTTCTAACTATTTTCCTCATTTTATCAAAGTTTCCCTTTTGAGAATTTAGTGTTAGAGCTGTAGATTTACATACCACCCTCCCTTTCAGTCATTAGTTCAAATTTGATCATGTTATGACTATTGCCAAGTGGCCCCACCACCATTACCTCTCTCACCAAATCCTGTGTTCCACTAAGAATTAAATCTAAAATAGCACTCTCTCTCGTTGATTCCTGAATCAATTGTTGCAGGAATTTGATATCTCTAGCATGTCCTGATGTTACATTTACCCAATCAATATTGGAGTAATTGAAATCTCCCATTATTATTGCACTGCCAAATTGGTTAGCTTCCCTGATTTCTCTTAGCATTTCATCATCTGTCTGATCATTTTAGCCAGGTGGACGGTAGTATACTCCTATCACTATATTCTTAACCAACACACATGGGATTTTTACTTGGTATAGATTCTACTGAGAATTTAGTCTCTTGTTTGACCTTTATCCTGTTGGACTCTATACCCTCATGGACAAAGTTCTACAGCCCCACCAAGTTGATGCTCCCTATCATTGTGATATAATTTGTACCCTGATATAGCACAGTCCCATTGGTTATCCTCCTTCCACCAGGTCTCCAAGATGCCAATTCTGTCTCTCTCATCATTCACTGCTATACATTCTACCATCCCATTTCAAAGTGCGTTTTTTGTTTGTATTAACCACCTGCTTTTCAGTTGATAGGAATAATTTGGAATTCTTTTGCTCAGGTGATTCTTTACTTATAGGCCCATGCACTACGTTTGCTTTTATTACGGTATCACAACAAAGGTTCCAACTCTCCTGTTTCATTAGTATCCTTCAAAGATACATTCCTCCAGACCATGCACTGCTGAGTGACTGTCTGCTTTCCCCCTTGTTCTAGTTTAAAAGCTGTTCTACCTCCTTTTTAGAAGTTAGTGCCAGCAGCCTGGTTCTATTCTAGTTAAGGTTAACAATTTCATATTTTAATTTTTAGAATTCTAGGGTGAATGTTATCCAGTCTCGGCAATTTGTTACTCTTTAGTTTGTCATCTGATCCTCCACTGTCATAGATTTGATGCAACTTTTCCTGGGCAGACCAAAAGACCTGATACAGAGCCCAGTCACATGAGCTCCCCAACCCAGAGAGGATGCATTCATTGTGAGAACAATTTGGACGGTGATTTTTCAAATCAGACTGAAATTGTATGGCCACCAGGACAGGGAATCCCCAAAAGATCTGGAAGCTGTCTCAGTTTCTGTGTGCCTGAAGCCACTGAGACCTTAAAGTTCACTGGGCTCTTCTCATGTAAAGATGTGCCATGGGAGTTACATTGTACCTTTGATGCCATGAGACCCAATACTTTCAACATGTTCCATGCTGATGTCTGCTGACTCAATTCAATCTCCTCCACTACCATCTATGTGGCAGTCCTTTGTTGCTGAAGAAAAGCTTTTGCCCTAGTCATGCCTAGCAGAGCTTCAGCTGAGATGCTGGGGCTGAAATGAGACTTGGGGTAGCTGACAACAAACCCTAGTGACCCCAGCACCCGGAAGGTTAAACACAGATTCCTTGACTCATGCCTGAGATGGGCTCTTGACCAACCAATTGTCTAGATAATGGATAAATATGCACTCCCAGTTTGCCTAAGTTCGCCACCATAACAGCCAGGCATTTTGTAAAGACATGTGGGGCACACGCTAGCCCAAATGGCAGAATGCGATACTGGAGGTGACAGTCTCCCACAACAAACTGGAGATATTTCTTGTGGCCAAGAAAAATCTCTAGGCATCCTTGAGGTCGAAAAGGCATAACCAGTCCTCTCTTTGAAAAGAGGGAATTAAGGTAACCAGGGAAACCATCTGAAACAAATTCATCTAAAGAGAAAAGTTCAAGGAGGCCCTTAGGTCTAGGATGGGACAGAGTTCATGTGTTTTCTGTGGACTTAGGAAATACTTAGAATAAAATCCCTGCCCTCTTTGCCCTGGTGGAAGAAGTTCAACTGCTCTGGCTAATTTGAAGGAGAAGCCTATAGGTTTAATCTGTGACCTCTTTCACTGATGCGGAAGACCCCCCACAGCAGAGGGGGGCCACTGGTTCACGTAAAACTGCAGCTTCCCCGACTGGAAGGTTCAAGGGTACAGGCACTGGGATTCTAGCTATGCTCTGCAATCCAGTCAAATCCCTGTCCCAGGTGTTGACTAGGTTGCCATCTGGGCCTTAGGTGCCCTCTGCTACCTTGAATGGGCACTAGGGGGTGAAGGTTAGCGCCTCCTTGGGTGGAAGAAGTGCTCCTGTCCCCTAGCCTCGGATACCTCCTAGAGGAGGCAGCGGCCAGGTCCAGAATGCCCATAGAGAACTGCTGGAGTGTTGCACAGTGACTCCTGATCTGTGTTCCCATATTCTTGACCATCTGCAAAGTGATTCTTTCCGTTACACGGTATGTCAGTGAGTCTTTCTTGCACTTCTGAATGGAGGTCCAAGGATTGCAGCCAGGTGAGTCTGCATGTCCCTATTGCAATGACAGACACTCAATGCCATTTGAAAACAAAGGTCAAACAGAGTGCATGCTTTCCATGTTCCACCAGTGACTGTAAGGGGGTCTTGTTATTTTTGAGGAAGCTACTCAGTCATTCCCTGAACCCGCTTCAAAATGTCCTGCATGTACTGGCACATAAAGAGCTGGTAAGATGCTATGACGGGAAATGAGCATAGCATCTTGAAAAAACACTTTCTTCCAACAGTATTCATGGCCTTAGTCCCAGAGGCACTGAGAAATAGGTCCTAGAGCACTTGACCTTTTTGAGAGTGGATTTTACTACCACAGAATGGTGGGGCAGCTGGCATTTTTCGAATCTGGGAGCCTTCTGGATGAGATACACTGCATCCACTTTCCTATTGATGGAAACCACAGAGAGGTGTTCTCCTACATTCTCATCTATACTCCTGAAGGATTCATGAACTAGGACATGAACTGGAAGATATCCAGCATCTTCAAAGTAAATGGAATGGCTTCCACCATTTTCCATATAAAAACTGCAAAGGAGAGGTCCTCTGGTGGAGACTTTTCTCTGGTAGAAGAGAGGTACCTAGCAGGTATCAAAAGAGGTACTTCCCCCCCCCCATGCAGGAGAAATCCTCATCTGTTGTAGGGGTGGGAATTCCCAAGAAAGGGAATCCCTACATATTGGGGGTCCCCCGAATCTGGGACAGCTCCCATCCTGCCATGAGGAATCTCTGCTGTGCAGCAGTACAACAGTGAAGTGAATGCTCCTGTCCAACAGGCTCTCAGATACAGTAAGGAACAGAGAACAGCTGCCACTCAAAGTCTAAGTTCACTCAGAATGAGGAATGAAAACACCACCTCCTGTAGCAGAAAAATAAGGCACTGAGAGGGAACCTATTAAGGTCACTTCTCAAAAGCCAATAGCCAAACTTCCCATCCCCAAAAGGGAGGGAGAGTGCAACAGAAAACAGATTGTCTCCAATTCCAGAAAACCCCCTACTCTGTACGAAATGGGGCAGTCACTGACCTATGAAGTTCCACTGGTGACACAACCAGTCATTGGCGGCCACCAGGCACAGAACACCAGCGAAAGCAATCCAGTCAATCCCCACTGCTTTCCCCCCGTCAGCTCCCCCCCTAGGGGACCTTCAAAGAGTTGTACTGATTCATGCAGATGGAAGCCCTAGCCAAAGCAATGAACTCGATGGATTGTGCCCTGGAGGCTTCCCCATGAAGGGTAACCAGAGCATAAGCCAATATGAGAGGGGGCTCGTAAAGGTCTGGCCCCTCCCAATGGGGGGGGAAGTATCTAACCATTACCACTTCTGTATCCACCTAAAACTAGATTCCAGTGCGTCGGCAACTGAGATGCACAAGCCTAGGAAACACAAACTAGAGGGCACCAAGAAATAGTTGTGCCTCTGCACTAAAGTCTACCCTGTAACTTAGTGCTATGCACCAGTGCAGAGATACTCCTAAGTGCCAACGGTGGCACATATGCACCCAATATCGCAGCGCCCATGGATATAGCTTCATATTTCCTGGACCAGCCACAAAAATGCACTGCATAAGAGTGAAATGTGCAGTGGTGCCATTCCCAAATGTGCTACATAGCACCCTATGATGCCAGACATGAGAGCACTAGATGGCACTCATGGCACCAATTGTCTATGGCCCCTGATGACAAACTAACTGTTTGATGGTGGGAACAGCACTCAAAGCGTCTACAGCAACCCATGCACCACCACAAAATGAATGGCATCAGTGGCAACAATGCCCTCCATGGCATCCAGGCACTCCACAGTACAAAGAGTGATGTTAGTGCCCACGGAACGCAGAGGTCTCCCACCAGTGTCAACTGCATCCATTGTCTCAATGACATTCCACGGAGGCAGCAGAGTTCACAGCACTTGATGACAATGGTGCACCTGGTGACCCAGTGGCTCATAGTGCCAGATGCACCTGACGTGGATGATGCCCATGGAATTCAACTGTGCCCATGGCATCGACTGCGCTCAATGGCGTCCATGGCACTGAACAGCATCGAGGGCATCCACAGTGCCTGACAGCATCCATGGCTCCCTTACCACTCGATGGCATCGAAGACATTCACGATGTCGACTGTGCTTGACAGCATCCATGGTGCTCTATGATGCTTGATGGCACCTCTGATGGTCAATGGCATCCATGGCACACTAAGGTGGCCATGGTTCTACAGTGCCTATAATCGCTTGATGGCTTCCATGGTGCTTGACGGAATCAACTACGTCCATGGCACCCAAGGTGCACAACAGCATCGAGGATATCCACAACGACAAGGGCATCCATGGTGCGCAACTGCAACAAGGGTGCCCATGCTGCTCGATGGTGTCGAGGGTATCCATGATGCTTAAAGGCATAGAGGGCATCCTTAGGCTCAACTGTGCCCACGGTGCATGATGGCATTCCATGACACTCAAGGGTATCCATGGTGCTCGACAGTGTCAAGGGCATCCATAGAGGTCAAAGAAGGGGTGACTCAAGGGAATCTGCTGCCTGAGGCAAGGGATAAGATGGAGCACCCCCCCCCCCCCCCAAGGCATGGCACAGGTCAAATCATCGAGAGAAGTCCCCTTGTAGTCTGGCCCTTTCAGTGATTTGAAATACTGCAGGAGGGGAAAAGCAGGGGCCAGAAAGTGTGTGTCGGTGATAATATTTCTAGGAAGCTGGCAACCCTGCCTCACTCCCAGGAACCCTATCACTTGCCTCCCACCTTTCTCCAGAATTTGCCCCATGGAGAAATGGGAAATAGGCGATAGATGAAAGGTGGGGAGGTCTGCGTGTGGAGCACTCTCTCCAAGTTGGTGTAAGGCGAACCTTAGAACCATGCACTCCCATCCTTCACTACACACAATTAAGAATTATGCATAAAAAAGGACATTCATAATATTTTGAGGTAAAAATATCATGTTTATTATTTTGACATGCACCACTGTGGTGCCAACTAGAAAATCCTGCCTAAAAATACTTAGAACCTATATGGTATTAAGCCTATTGTAAAGTGTGTTTGATGCAGGCTTGGCCTTCAGAAAACCATGAATAAACTGAATTAGTTTCAATATAGTAATCCTCTCATACCAAAACAGCACTAACTGCTAACACTCAAATAGTAATAAGTCTACCTATGAAAAGTCAACCCTGCAAATATTACGCCAGGTCCTAAAACACCAATATACCTCCTATTAAAAAAACAGAACAAGCCAGGCTGCAATAGATCAAAATGACCAAAATGATAAGGGGCATGGAACGGCTCCCCTATAAGGAAAGGCTAACGAAGTAGGGCTGTTCAGTTTGGAGAAGAGATGACTGAGAAGCAATATGATAGAGGTCTATATAATCATGAAAGGACTTGAACAGGTTAATGCAAATCAGTTATTTACTTTCTCATATTATAGAAGGACTAGGGGATACTCCATGAAGTTAGCAAGTAGCTCATTTAAAATGAATTAAATAACATTCTTTCACTCAGCGCAAAGTTAAGCTCTGGAATTTACTGCCAGAGGATGTGGTTACAGCAGTTAGTGTAACTGGGTTTAAAAAGATTTGGGTAAATTCCTAGAGGAAAATCCATAAACTGCTATTAATCAGTAAGGAATAGTAGCATGAGATCTATTTAATGTTTGGGTACATGCCAGGAACTTGTGACATGGATTGGCCACTGTTTGAAACAGGATGCTGGGCTTGATGGACCCTTTGTCAGACCCAGTATGGCATATTTGCTCTTATGTAAATTCTTCCATGCCTACAAATGTCACATCTTCTGACCCCTCTTATTGGCAGCTGTTCTACTCTCACCCCTTCTAGTGACCTTCCAATGGTTGCAAAATATCATGTAGCTATACCAAAAATATTTCTAGGACACCATCAACAGACAATACAACCATATTTGTTTATAAAACTTATGAAGTTATTCTACTAAATGTATATACCTCCCGTTTATCCAAAGCAGCATATTCAGCTTCTATGTCTTCAGCTTCAGGATCCCGCGAGAATACCATCTGGGATTCCAAATTGAGGGCCAATTCTTTGTGATGTTGCTTCTCAGCGCAGTCACAAGGAGTGTCTTTATTCTCATTTTCAGCAAACAAGTCTCCACCATGTTTTACCAGAAGCTGAAAATAAAATGTCACAAAATTAGCTAGAGAACTGTATTTTGTATTTGGCCTTAACATACATATTGGTGCACAGCTACAGACACAGAAGAGAGATTTGGAATACTTTTTTTTTTAAACCCAAGGAAATGAGAAATTACTACTTACCTGATAATTTCCTTTTCTTTAGGACAGTCAGTGCTGCATAACCCACTTGGTTCTGGATTCATCTGACTGTCCTAAAGAAAAGGAAATTATCAGGTAAGTAGTAATTTCTCATTTCTTAGTGTCCCACTTATTCTGGATTCATCTGACTGGATGCTAAGAAACATGGTATTCTACATAACAGTATGCAGTATACTTTGTGTGAACAAATGAAACCATGCTACACAGGAAAGGTATAGTTAACTATTTTTAGTCAGAACACAAATAAAAATGCTACGTCAACACATCATAATACACACTGCTGTTTGCATTCATGTCAGAAAAGATAGTGGTTTTTGCTCACGTGTATTCTTAAGATTGGATTGGGGGAAAAATTGATGTTGGGTTCCATATGGGAATTTGATGTGCACATATGAAATACTTATCTTTCCAAAGTGGAAGAACTGCAACTGGGCAAACTGGAAAAGATCAATAGAAATCAAGGCTTTCTATTTGAATGGCATACCACTAAAAAATATACCACTGCCCAGCAAGTAGAATACTTTTTCCTGAGGATTTTAAAAATAATTTTTAGCCCAACTTATGGCAGCAGCACCCGAATAATTTTCTTTTCTGACATGAATGCAAACAGCTTAAATTTCTTAAAAGTTTTCTGCTTCCCCATTCTGTAGCTCAAAATCTATACTACATACCTGAGAGGTAGGAGTAAAATGGTTTAAACAGAAGAGAGACATATGGCATTATGTAATGCCACCTTTACCTTCCATGAACTCCCCTTATGCTGTTATATTGTTTCTTTTTTTTTTTTTCTCTTTATTGAATTTTCAAAATAATTACAAAGCATTTATAATCTTTGCACAGAAATAAAACAGAAAACAATTATCGACCATTTAGATCCTTTCACATATTTTAAACAGAAACCAATTTTTTTTTTTTTTTTTTTTTTTTTAAACAGTCCACTAATTTGTTTGGGGGGGGGGGGGGGGGGGGGGGGCAGAAAATAAGTAAAAAAGAAGCCAATTTATAATCAAGAAAAAGTAAAGGAAAATGCCAATAGCTTGCTTTACTCAATCCTTCTTAAATTTACTAAGATATTGGACTGACTATAGGTGATGATACATTCATCAACCTATTCTGGGAGTTAAGCCACATTTTGAGATGTTCGGGGTTTAGAAAAATATAAGTGTTGTTATTAAATTTTACAATGCACCTCAGCTGATAATTGGCACCCAATCTTGTATCTTGCCTTAAGGCTAAAAACTCCCTCCTTCTCTCCTGCGTGGCTTTCGCCAGATTCAGGAAGATCTGTACGAATTGGCTCAAATTGGGTACCCGTGTTCTGAAAATAATTTCTCATGATTAGTCCCATGTCATTTTCGTAGATGAAGGAAATATACAGAGAGGCTCTTTCCACAATTTCCATTGCCGATGATTCCAAAAAAGTCTGTTAAATTCCCCATATCAAGCTGATTGTAGTTTCCATTTCCCCTTGATCAAGAAAAAGGCAAAAAATATACCTTATTAAAGGCAGGAATATCCTCAAGAAAAATGTAATACCTCGATCAGGTATTTACGCAGAGTCACCCTAGGTAACTCTCCCATTACCTTGGGGAAATTCAACAGCCTTAGGTTTAAATTGTCTGAGACTGTTTTCCAGAAGCTCAGTTTTTCTATTTGTACTGCTTTAATCTTGTACCGTGGTGGCTTGTACTTTCTGGATATCTTTAAGTTGATTTTCTATTTGTTATATTTTATTACCTTGCTCAATTTTACATTGTAGTCTTGAGTCACCATGTCTAGACGTGAAGAAATTTGAGTTATCTGTACCATACTCTCATGGATAGCCAAATTTTGCTGGGCCAAAAGCTCCCACTGCGAGTCCGAAGTAACCACAGGTGGCTTGGACGGCATAACAAACACTCCTGTCTGTTTTCTTGTAACAATATCGTTGAAGATGACAAACCAGCATTTGTAGTGATAATTGGAATAGTCTTACCACCATTTTGATGAATAGAATCCAAATTTTGGACCGAACTCGAAGCTGCGTTGTCTCCATGCCTTGATGTTTTACCTCCTGACACCACACTCGCCACTGCTCCCTCCAGGATTCCCATCAAGCTCTGTAACCTCGCAGGTTCCAAAGCAGTTTCTGGCGGTAGCGTCTATGATATCGCCTGCGGAAATCTTAGTATTGGAGGGCTCAGTGAAAGCTCCCCAGGCGAGACGGCGGCCTCCTTTCCGTTCTTGACAGCGGGGACTGGCTTCTCTTGCATCGGATAGAGTTGAGCGCATTCGGTAATGGTCTTTTGTCCCGTGGGGAGTGAGGGTGCTGAGTGAAAAACCCTCACTTTCCCCTTTCGCTGAGGAGGCATAATTCGCAAGGAAAAATCAATTCAAAGTGGAAAAGAAAGCGGGAGGTCTGAGACGCGCTGCTAGCAAGCGGCCATCTTCTATATTGTGTTTCTATAACCAACAGCAGTGAAGTCCTCTACAGAGAACAGATTTCTTTTCAAAGATTTTCTTGTGTGAAATTAAAGGTTAATTCATTCTTTCTGCAAAGCAACTATTGCAAAGCAACCACATTATGAAACATTCTCACTGAAAAATGAAAGTGTCGTTTATTTCAAATTACATGCTGTTGACCTCCAGATTTTAACGTACGTGGGAAAACCCATCAACATCTATTTCTGTAATTTTTAGTAAAGCTATGACAAATTCAGTATACTATCCCTCATTTAGTCTTTTGAAAAAAATGCATTGATTTTAATTCTTATATTCATCTAAATATAAAGGGGTAGAACATTTTTTAGTCCTTGTTATTTTAAAGCAGTGGTGCACCTTTGCTGCAGGAAGCAGGAGAGCAGGGTGAGGAAGTGACATGGTGCCTCTTCTAAAGCTGGCCTGCTTTAGGAGAAAATGATTTCTAAGGAATTAAACTAGGATACAAAAAGTAACTACAGGTCTCTCTCTCACCCTTTTCTTGTTTTAATTATGCCCAAGAACAGAAGTTTAGTGCTAATTCAAAAGCATCAATGAAGTGGTCTAGCCTAATGGTTCTCAACCTTTTTTCCCTTTGTGATACACCTGATTGATGATTCCCAGGTGCATGACACCGCACATAGAATAAGCTGAACACATTTATAATTATGTACTGTTAAAAATGATACAAGAGAAATAATATACTCCATAGAATTCACTTTTTACTGCACACACTTCAACTGATTCATAAGCAACTGCTATTATACAAACACTCAAGATTGATCTCATGCTGTGTTCAATGAGTGTGAGGGATGTCACAATGATAATGCTAAATATACACTCAGTATCAACAGAAAATGAGGGCAACTGTCAAACTTGAGCTGCCTTAATTTTAATTGTGCGTATGAATCAAATTGGAGAAATTACTTACCTGATAATTTCATTTTCCTTAGTGTAGACAGATGGACTCAGGACCAGTGGGTTATGTGTTCCTCTGCTAGCAGATGGGAGAGAGTTAGGTTTCAAAACTGATGTCACCCTAGATATACCCCTGCAGTGACCTCACAGGGGACTCCCCACAAAGAGCCTTCGCATGTCTGCGTACCATGGGCATCTGGGCCAATCCAGGGCCACTAGGAAGACTAAACCTCTGTGGTGTTCTATCTTGCAGATGATCTTGCCCAGTAGAGGCCATGGGGGGAAGGCATACAGTAAATCCTCCTCTGGTCAGGTCTGAACGAGGGAGTCGATCCCTTGGGAGTGCTGATCTTGTCTGCGACTGAAGAACCAGGGGACTTTCGCATTGTGAGATGTGGTCAGTAGATCCATGGCCAGGAGGCCCCAGTGATTTACTAGAAACCTTTGGTTGACAGCGTTCATTCTCCGGGTCCAGGCTTTCCCTGCTGAGGAAGTCGCTGTGACGTTGTCTTTTCTTGCGATGTGGGAGGCTGAGATCCCTTGTAGGTTTAACTCTACTCATTCCATAAGGGGGTCTATTTCCAGAGACACTTGATGGCTCTTGGTTCCTCCCTGGTGGTTGATGTAGGCAACCGTTGTTGCATTGTCCAACATCATCCGGATCGCTTGCCCCAGAGCCTGTGGCTAAACTGGAGGCATGCTAGTCTGACCGCTTGAGCTTCCAGGTGGTTTATGTTCCAGTTCACCTCTTCCTTGGTCCATTGACCCTGGGCTCCTGACAGTGGGCTCCCCACCCTCGGAGGCTCGGGTTTGTCGTGAAGACAATCCAGCTCAGTGGGGACGCCCTTGCTTAGGTGGATTTCCTGTAGTCACCACTGGAGCCGAGAGCATACCTCCATTGGTAGGGGGAGGCGAATCGAGTAGTCTTGGGACAGCGAGTTCCAGCATGACAGTAAGGAGCGTTGGAGAGGCCGCATGTGAACCCTCACCCACAGTACTACTTCCAGTGTGATGCCATGAGGCCGAGGACCTGAAGATAGTCCCATAACTTGGAGCGCATTGTGGTCGTCAGCCAGTGTATTTGGTTCAGTTTCCTCCTCCTCCTTGGGGGAGGGAGGAAGACCTTGTTCTGATTGGTGTCAAATTGGGCCCCCAGATGCTCTAAAGACTGGGAGGACTTGAGGCTGCTCTTTTCCATGTTCACGACCCAACTGAGTTCCTGTAGGAAGGACCTGACCCTGCTGGTCACCTGGAGGCTTTCTTCCACTGACTTCGCCTGGATCAGTAAGTCATCCAAGTAGGGGTGCACTAGGATCCCATCTTTCCTCAGTGCTGCCGCCACGACCACCATAATTTTGGAGAATATCCTGGGAGCAGTTGCCAGACCGAAGGGTAACGCCCAGAACTGGTAATGGCGGCCCAGTATTGCAAAGCATAGGAAACGTTGGTAGTCTTGATGGACTGGAATACGAAGGTAGGCTTCAGAGAGGTCCAGGGAGGTTACGAACTCTCCCGGTTGCACTGCCATTATGATGGAGCGGAGTTTCCATGCTGAAGTGCAATATCCACAGATGACAACTGACGCTCTTGAGATCCAGGATGGGTCGGAATGAGTCCTCTTTCTTGGGCACGATAAAATATATGGAATAATGCCCCGTATTTACTTGGGGGTGTAGGTACCGGAGTTATAGCCCTCAGACTGAGGAGCCTTATCATTGTGGATTCCACTGCCAATTTCTTGAGCTGGGAGTGGCAAGGTGATATCATGTACCTGTTCCGAAGGATGCTGCAAAATTCCAGAGCGTAGCCTTCTTGTATGATGTCCAGTACCCATTTGTCCGATGTGATCTTGACTCAACACGGGTAGAAGAGGGGAAATCGACCCCCTATCTCCTCTTCCCATGGATGGGTCGGCCCAACTTCATTGGGAAGCTTGGGCCAGGCTTGAGCCCGAACCTGTCCCTCTTTTGGGTTGCCAGTTCCGAAAGGACTGAGTCCTCCCAGAAAGTCGAGGTGACTGGAATGACTGGTTTCTGCAGAGCCAGAAGCCTGAGGTCCAACCCCTAAAGGGAGAGGGGCACTGAGATCTTTTTTTTCTGTCTTCCAGTAGTCGGGGCACTGGAAACTCGCCCCATTTACTGGCTAGCTTCTCCAATTCGCTTCTGAATAGTAGGGATCCCTTAAAGGGCATCTTTGTGAGGTTCGCCTTAGAAGTTGTGATCACTGACCAGTTCCGCAACCATAGCTGTCTTCTGGCTGCCACCACTGAGGCTACACCTCTGGCTGAGGTACGCACTAGGTCTGAGCTTGCATCTGTCAGGAAGGCTGCGGCGGGTTCAATCGCCTCTCCAGTGTGCACCCCAGAGCTATCTGCCTCTCTCACAAGGAGCAAGCAGGAGCAAGCCACCAGGGCATAGCAGGAAGCGATCTGCAGCATCACTGCTGTCGCGTCAAAGGCTTGCTTAAGGATGGATTCTAACCGCCTATTGTGAGCATCCTTCAAGGCCACCCCTCCCTCAACAAGGATGGTTGCTTGCTTTGAGATGGCATAGACCATGGTCTTCACTTTGGGGAAACACAGGTGTTCCTTGACTGCTGGGCCCAGAGGATACAAGGCTTCCAAGGCCCAACCTCCTTTAAAGCTTGCCTCTGGGTTGCCCCATTCCACGTCAATCAACTCCTGGATGACTTCCAGAACTGGGAAGTAGCAAGAAACTTTATGAAGGGACACCAGGATGGGGTTCTTCTTTGGCTCCGCCATAGGGTCCATGCCTGGAACTCCCAGAGTCTTCAGGGTCTGGGAGACTAGTGCCGGTAATTCATCTCTGTGGAAGAAACCAAGCATGGTCCGGTATGGTTCCGGGCCTGGAGAGATTTCTCCGTCCTCCAGTGGATCCCTGTCATCCGTGGTATCTGGGTCCCTGTCAGAGATACTCTTGGTGAGGTGTGGCATGTCTCTTGGCCCGTAGGCAGGGCCAGGAGAGCGAGGACCCCCTCGTTGGGGCTCAACTTAGGCAGGGACCGGGGCTGACTGCACCTCAACAAAGGATTGGAGGCCCTGAAAAAGAATTCCAACCAAGAGAAGGCCACCGATCCATATTTGTCCCAGGGGGAACCGGGATAGGGGCCACTGAACTGCCCTCTCCCAGGGAAGATGCCATCCCGGAATTGCGCAGGTCCAGGGAGCTATCGGATAAGGTCATAGCCCGTCCTCAGACTGTGCATGGCTTCTGCACCTGCTGCCTTTCAGCTGCTTCAGCAGCTAAATCCATGCTGGGAACTGGCTACCAGACCAAGGCACACCTCTCAGGGATCTCGGAAATCACTTGGGAAATCTCAACTGGGGGAGGGACCCTTAGGTATCACCGCAGGAGAGCAGGGCTCGATCTTCTTTTAAAGTGAAGGTAAAAATTTCTTTGTTTGTGCTGCAATCCCGCTAACACCGTGATAGTATGAGGATAGCGTCCGCATCTGCTAGGAGATGGAGAGATACTGAAGAGCTGAGGTCATTGCAGGGGTATATCTAGGGTGATGTCAGCTTTGAAACCTGACTCCGAACCCATCTGCTAGCAGAGAAACACATAACCCACTGGTCCTGAGTCCATCTGGCTACACGCTAGGAAATTCAATATTACCAGTCTTATAAACACTCATATGCACAAACACACCAGATTTTAATTTTGTTCTTTAAAGATGCATTACAATTTAGTACAGCATATAATTTGTTCTATGTTATGCACTCTACAGACAGAAAAGCAACATGTAACTCTTCTACATCATTAACCCAACTTTCCCAATTCCCTTCCAAAACCTCTCCTACCTTGTCTCCCATTCACAGAACTGAAGAACTGATTGGTATCAGTGACTTTCAGAGTTATTAACAATAATTCAAACACCCGTAATTGTTAAAAATCAGACTTCTGGCCCTGTACATACTAGGGTTAAAACTGTTTCACCCAATAGGCAAAAAAAGGGAAAACCTATAAAATTCAATGGCAGTTTTATTAATAACCCATCTTTCATGTTTTTGTAAAGATATGATTAATTTATGGACTGCCACTGAGTGAAGTACAAAGCTGAGAACTAGAGGATCAGCCAAAGGACTTCTGTTTCTATTACTGAATAAAAATTAGTGCTCATCTGTCAATCTTCCACTTAAAGGAGGTTTGCTGCCAGATTATATAATCTGATATCCAGAAGGCCTAAGCCATTTTACCCTACGGCCTCATTAACTGCATCAGGGATATGTGTGCTTCCCCCAAAGGATATCCCATAAATAAATACATTTGTGGTCCTTAAGTATTTGAAGAAAAGATTCCAGGGAAAGAACAAAAAGTAAAGTGATAGAGGAAATCCTTATCTATATCCTTATCTTATCCTTATCTATATCCCTTTGCAAAACAAAGGTCTCCTGGAATCTGGTACCAAACAAATTGTCTCCCTTACAGGGTAAGTTAGCCAATTTATTGTGCAAGTCATCCCTGATAGAACTTGCTCGAAGCCAGGCTATACGTCGTGCTGCGATCGACGCTGCAGAGGTACGCGAGGGGGCTTCAAATTTTATTTATTTATTTAACATTTTTCTATACCGGCCTTCAAGGTTGAATACCATATCAGGTCGGTTTACATCGAACAGGGGTAGATCAGTATAACATAACATAACATAAGGAACAACTTTTATGGTTAGAGACGAAAGCAGAGAAGCCAAAAAGTTACATAATAACAAGGACCTTGAACTTGGAAGCTGGTTCAGCTGGAAAAAGAGAAGCCTTAAGAGGGTATTAAATTAATTACATTGTGATATGTCCAAACTAGTAAATGAGGTGAATATTGGAGGGGCGAAGTTCCATATTCAAAAGCTGAGTAGTTATCTAGTAAAAGTTTGATGGATCAGGGAAGGCTTGTAAGAAGAGCCAAGTTTTGAGGTTTTTTTTTTTTAATGTTGTTAGGCACGATTCCATTCTGAGTTCTGAGGGGAGGTTGTTCCAGATGGTTGGACCTGCTGTAGAAAAAGCTCGGTCCCTGGTAGAGATGAGTCGTGTGGCTTTAGATGGCGGGGCTTGTAGTGCTCCTTTGTAGGTTTCCCTCATTGGACTGTTGGAAGTGTGGAGTTTGAGTAGGAATTCGAGGTCGAGATGGAGGAGGTTATGAATTGATTTGTGGATTAGAGTTAGCGATTTGTGTAGAGCCCTGTAACTGACTGGTAACTAGTGTAGATTAAGGAGGATGGGCGTAATATGGTCTCTCTGGTCGGTGCTTGTCAAAATTCTTGCTGCAGCGTTCTGTATCATCTGTAAGGGCTTGGTTGTTGAGCTTGGTAGGCCGGTGAGGAGAGCGCTGCAGTAGTCAATTTTGGCAAATATTAGAGATTGGAGAACAGTCCTAAAGTCATGAAAATATAGGAGAGGTTTGAGTCTTTTTAACACCTGAAGTCTGTAGAAGCACTCTTTAGTTGTTGTTTTGATCATATTCTTTAGGTTAAGAAGGTTGTCTATAATTACTCCAAGGTCTCTCACATGAGAGTGGGTGAGAAGGTGTTTGTGATGAATCTGAGATGAGAGGTTTTCTTGGTTGGAGGAAATGAAAAGGAGTTCAGTCTTAGATGCATTGAGGACCAGATTTAGACTGTTGAGGAGATTAGTGATGGCTTGTAAGCTGCTGTTCCAGAGTGCGAGGGATTTGTTAATAGATTCTGTTATGGGAATCATAATCTGAACATCGTCTGCATAGATGTAGTGAATGAGGTTAAAACTAGTTAACAGTTGGCAAAGGGGAAGGAGGTAAATATTGAAAAGGGTAGGTGATAGGGATGAACCTTGTGGTACGCCAAGAGAGGAATTTGTAGATGGTGATTCCTTATTGTTGATTTTGACTTTAAAACTTCTGTTACTGAGGAACGACTTGAACCAATTGTGGACTGTTCCCGAGATGCCTATGTCTGAAAGGCGATTCAAGAGGATGAGGTGGTTGACGGTGTCGAAAGCCGCCGAGATGTCTAGAAGGATTAGGAGAAAGGAGTGTCCTTTGTCTAGCCCCATAATAATATGGTCTGTTAGAGATATGAGTAGGGTTTCAGTGCTGCGAGATTTGCGGAACCCATATTGGGAAGGGAAAAGTAAGTTGTGATCTTCTAGATAATCAGAAAGCTGGGTGTTGACCAATTTCTCAGTGAGTTTGGCTAAAAATGGTAGATTCGAGATAGGGCGGAAATTAGCCAGAACATCAGGGTCTAGGTTATGTTTCTTGAGGAGTGGTTTCAGGGAAGCGTTTTTTAGACTATCTGGGTAGAATCCTTGAGTTAAGCAGCAGTTTATGATTTTGGTTAAGGGACCAGAGATTATATTTGGGATAAGTAGCAGTAGCTTGGAAGGTATGTTGTCCGATGGGTGGCTGGATGGTTTCTGCCTTTTGAGAATGGATTCGATCTCTTTGGTCGATGTTAATTCGAATTTGTCGAATTTGATTCCCTCAAACTGTCCGCAAAAGATGCCTGGTGGCCTCCTCCATGTCTCAGATTAGATCAAGGGCTTCGGAAGGGGGTTCCAAAACTTGGGACATGTCCTTTACGCATTGGATCAACTCGTAGATTTACTGTAGTATGTAAAATTGATGATGGTTGATCCTGGCTGCCAACATTAAAGACTGGAAAGCTCGCTTCGCAAAGTCATCCAAGGATCGCAGGTCCCTTCCCGGGGGTGCTGCAGAGTGAAGTTTGGATTTTTTGGCCTTCGCCATGGCGGACTCCACGTCGATAGAAACGTGCAGTAATTGAGGGGAAGCATAATACGGGGACGGATGTATCTTATATTTGAGGTCAGTCTTTCGAGACACCGCAGGGAGTGTGAAGGGTGTCTCCCAGGATTTTTCTAGAACTGAATTGAGTACCTCATGTGTGGGTAGCACGGTGGGTTCTGATGGTAGGTCAAAAATCTTTAAGAGGCCAAGGGTGTCAGCCCTCGGGCCCGGCACCTTTTGGATTTGTATGTTGAGTGCCTTACCCATCTTATCCAAAAACTTTGGATATGTTAAGTCCTCCGGTGGGGAGTAAGGATCCGCAGGTCCCTCTCCCGGGTCGGAGGGGTAGCCCGTGGAGGAACCTGAGGAGGTCGTAGGGACCACAGGAGAGACTGATCGAACGATGGGTTCTGGTGTGGGTGGCACCCCTGGTGACGGCGGGGATTGGGTCCACGGAGATGGTGACCTGGATCTTGAGAGCCACTTGTGAGTGGAGGGATGTGGAGATTGTCCATCCCCACTCGGCGAGGAACCAGGCATATGGAAGGAAGCTTGCATGATCTCATAGAAGCCTGAGAGAGCCATGGACAAATTAAAGAAGGCCTCTTTTGTTTGAGGAGGCATCGGAGGGCGAGGCGAAGCCCAGGGGCGTCCCGGTGGTACCGCTGCTTTGAGGATGTCAGAGTCTGGCGGTGGTGAGAGATTACAGTCCCCCCGGGCGGTCTTCGATAATTTTCGTTTTTTCGAGAGGGGCTCCTGTAGCACATCCCATGTGGACCTATGGTGCGACGCAGAGGAGAGGTTTCAGAAAATTTGCAGGGATAGCGAGGAAGATCCCGAGGAAACAGATGTAACATGTGGGTGTGCCTCGCTCTCGGAGTGGGGGGACGACCCAGAGCAGCTTGGATGTGCACTAGTCGACGCCTCCTGTTTTTCTGTTGGCCGCGTCATTCTGTAAGCAGCTTTCAGTCCTGGCATCAATGCCTGCGTCGCTGGCGCCGGGAGCAGACGTATGGGAGATGTCCTGTGTGTTTTCAGGTGCTCCTGCGTTGATATGCGCCGCGGCTGCATCAATGATCGTTTTGTCAGTGTCGCCAACACATGTTTCCTTTTCTCATGCGTCTTTGCAGCGGACGTCTTCTTCGAGGATCGCTTCTGCATCGGCGCCATGTCGAGCATCGCTAGACTAGATGCACCGTGCATCAGCGTCAATACAGCAGCGCCGTGCGTCGGCACGGATGAAGATGCGCCAGGTCTCGGTGCCGATGAGGGTGCACCGTGCGTCTGCGCCAATGTGGATGCGCCATGCGTCTGCACCGGTGGATGCCCTGTGCATCTGCACCAATAAGGTGCTTCGCGACGCAGGCGCGTCGTGCGGCTTGATCGAAGCCTCGGTTTGCGGAGCAGGCTTTTTGACTGTCCGGCTCACTGACGCCATTGACGTGTCACGACCACGATGGTCGGCGTGTTTTTGTTCTCTATCTCGAGGCCTGTCTTGTTTGGGTTTCTTCCTTTGATCCATGCCTGACTTGGATGTCGCCAGTTCCAAGGACGACGCTTGACGCAATTGTGGGGGTGTCGGGTCGGCCGGTCCTGGTGAAGATCGGGCCTCCACGGATGGAGCATAAGAGCCCTGTCTACAGTCCGTCAACGCTGTCATCTTTTCGTGATGCTGACGATGTGCCCTGAGGGACATTTTGCCGCACAGCGGGTAGGTCTGCATCGGGTGGTCTGGGCCCGGACACAGATAGCAGCAGTCATGTCCATCCGTGATGGACATGACTGCCGCAGGGGCACGGTTTGAAGCCCAATGGCCGTCCTCCCTCTCTCCTACCGTGTTCTTTCATTTTTGGACGATTTTTGTTGTTTTTGACGTTTTTTACTCTTCAGAGCTGAGGAGGTCTGAAGCTCTGCGTGCGATCCCGCGTGCGGAAAAACAGACTGAGGAGAGTCGATTCCAGCGCGGGAACTCACGCGCAGCCTCAGAGCAAAGCTCTGACATCACTTTGAAGCTCTACCTCCCGGGCCTGATTGACAGTTCCCATGAGAGCATGGCTAATTCAGCCCTGCTATCGACAGGAAAAAGAATAGACAGAAGAGGGAACCTGTGTGGACCATGTTAGGCATGCTCAACATGTTGGGGCTCCATCTGATGATGTGTGAGGACTACGATCCTGCTTGTCCTCAGAGAAATATACCTATCAATATAGATTTCCCAAACAATTGTGCCACTACCAAGATATACCTGCTCTCTGGGTCCCAAATAGTTTTAATTTCCTTAAAGGGGATGTCTTATTTATTTATTTATTTATTAAGGTAGCCACACCTGCCTTATATTGCCCCAAAGAGGCAATAAAAGCACGTCTCTTATCCAATGTTTTAGTTTAGAATGTTCTACCTCAGATGAGTTTCTTGCAGCATAGCAATCTCTGTATGGAATCTTTTCATGGCTTGCAATAATTTATACCTTTTAACCACAGATCCAATACAGAGAATATTCCATGTAAGATATCTTATATTCTTAGCCATTATTTAGTGTTATCACCTTATATTTACTCAAAAAGAATTTAGCAAAACCAAAAAGGCATAGGTCCCCCAGCCCAGGCCTCCACCCAGACTGTTTAAAACATGTGATGAGCACTGATCCACCAACCATGTCTTGAATTTTCTTCTAACTGAAAACATAGTATTCCCCACCTCTTTAGCCCCAGTTCTCATGTCCATCCATCCGTGTGTGTGTCCCCCCCCCCCCCCCCCCCCCCCCCCCCCCGACCAAACCCCAGTCCCTACTCCCCCAACAGACTATCTACTGCTATAAAAACCATTGGTGCTAGTCACTTGCTAACCCCTTGCTAAGGAGTCCTCTCCCATTCAAACAAGCCTTTAATAAGTTGCTGTCTTTAAGCCTAATGTAATAAAACTTATTAGGAGATTCCCATTGCACATTCTTGCAAAAGTATAGCAACTAACAGCTTTGCCTAGCCATTTGCATAATAGGTTAGAAAAGTAAAATTAACACCCCAGTCTTCAATGTCAATATTCTTCGAAGATCCAGCTTAAAGGGCATCAAAAGCCAGGGCCATTCTGAAGTAACACAAAGTTGTGAATACCATAGGCTTGATCAGTAAACTTTAGATACAATGTTAAGATTTTAGTTAATTTAATGTGCTTTCATTAGTTTTAATTTCTGCTCATATCTTGTATTGTACTTTTTTAATTATGTGTTGGAGATGTAAATTGCCTACAGCTTCGGCAAACTGGCAATTAATATATTTATAATAAGTACATAAATAAAACAATGTGCCACCTTAGAGAATCAAGCTTCATCTAAATTTTGCAAACCAGGCATGCTTCCGCAACATTTCAAGCATCACATTCTTACCCTTAGCTTAGTAGGGTATTATAGCATGATGCACAGTTTCTTTATCAGTTGTGTAGAAACTGAGGCAAATGCTCTTCTCTTCACTGCTACTGCAGCTGAATAAAGCATAAAATGACCTTTTGCTGATATGCCTTCAAAATCTCCACTTTGTGAACAAAATTAAGTATCTGAACAATCACAACAAGAGGCCAATCAGCATTTTGCTTCCTCAGGTCCAGTCTGTGTGCTCTCTCCACTCTCAATAGGCCGTGTCTGGATTCAATGTCCAAATTGCATGTTAACTAAGGGGGCCTATTTACTAAAGGTTTTCTTTGGTCTACGGGAAAAATACTTAGAAAATGACCCCCTTAGTTTTCAAGTGCAATACCAACTAGAAATCAGTCACACTTGTTGATATATTCACAAGACTGAGATTAATCCTGCTAGACCGGACATCTAGGTCTTCCACCTTGTCTGCCACAGGTTTATTAAACACCCACCAAATTTCCAGCATTTGTACTCTATCATCCAACCCAGAGATTTGGGACTCTGCCTCACCCAAATTTAGTTTAATATTGGCAAGCTGAGTGCTTAACTCCTCCATCTGCTCAAACAATTTATCAAACTTGCCTTTTAATGCTTTAGCCATTACCATGACCATTTGAGGTATGTTGATCAATGGGTTCAGGCACGGGTGCTAGTTCAGAGGATCAGCCATTTTAGGATCTCCTCCCTTCAGCTTCTCTGTCTTTGTGCATCGTTTTAGTTGCCATTGCTGGATTTAAGACTCTCGAAACAGCATAAACAAGCCATCCCTGATCAACACACACTCATGCCAAGTATTATTGACAGTATAGAAAAGATCGTGTTGCAGGGTTTTTTTTTTTGCTGAAAATAGGAGAGGGAACCACGCGAGAGTCCAATATATGCCCTTTTCCTCTCAATGCATCACCTGACCACTGATACAGGTTTTAATACTAGGTTACAAATCTTTGCTGTCTCCCTCCTGGAGGTCCTCCATCCCCAGCCTCCATCAGTGCTCAACCTCTCTGCCCACTATTGCTCAAAGGTCAGGTTCCACCTTTCTTGCTATACTCTTCTTTCCCCAGTGACCCTCCATCCTCAGTCACCCATTCCCCTAGATACCCTCTCTAATAGTTCCCAAACTACCAAATCTCATCCTGCTTCGCTGGGGTTATCAAGCCTTTTAGTGGTCACTAAGTCCCATCCTTACAATAGAGAAGCAGCCACTTCACTCACCCTCTCCAGCATCATTCTTTTCCACAGCTGTGATCAGCTGGAACATTCCTATTCCAACCAATAGGAAGATCAATGCTAAAAATACAGGCTTTGTGGTAAAGGAGAAAAACACTAGCATAGCACTGCTGATAAAGGTGTCAGTGCTCAGCAACTATTCTGTGGATCATATGGAGAAAGCAATCTAAGTACCAAGATCATTTCCAATATATCCTGGCTTAAGAATGAGGTTCATTCCTGTTGAAGTATGCACAAAACTAACTGCTCTCAGCAGAAACATCAGTGGCTGATGAAACTCTGTCCTCTCTAGCTTTTCAGGACTGGAATCAGTGCACTCTTCTCTGCTTCGCAGGACAATGGGGGTATATTGGCCTACACTGCCCTCTCCTGTCTGCCTCCTGGGAGGAAGCTTACTAAATAGGGCCATACGTTTGTAACTAAGGGAACAAAACATGAAGCAATTTGCTCAAGGTCACAAGAAGCATCAGTGGGAGAAGTGGAATTTGAGCACTGACTTTCCTGGTTCAAGACCACTGCTCTAAGCAAGATACTCCTCCTCTTCATATATTCTTCACTGTGCTGAGTCTTCCAGTGGTCATCACAATTCTCATGGGAATATGCAAATATCTGGCTTCATTTTCTGTTTCAATTACAGACATCTCAAACCATTCTATTGAATGCTGGTAGTCAGATAAGCATATCCAGCCATAGCTTTTTCCATCTTTGATGTACTTGAACTAGGCTTCTGCTGAGAGATCTCGTTGCTAGAAGCACTCTTTGCTAGATAAAATAAGTATCAATGCTTCTTCCTCAGAGGTAGTCTTGCAGCAACATTTGCTACAATGTGGGGACCAGTTCTTCCATTTGAAGCATGTGAAGCTTCTCCTAACCCTGCGATCCAGTACCTGTTGAGTCAAAGCTAAACAGGTCCTTGAGATAGGCCTCATACTGGTCCTGCTCTTTTGCATCCATCCCACAGACCAATGCCTTGCCCCACTATCTAACTCAAAGCCCTCTGATGGATGCACTGCTTGCATATCCAGCAACTGCTAGAGACATCCAAGCCCTGTTCCAGTGCATTGCATAGCAAGGAAGGGGATGGGGGGGGGGGGGGGCATTCCAGCCCAGGAAAGCTTCAACTCAGGTCTCCATCAAAGCATGGAGTAACAGCTGCACTGCTTTTGTCTCAATTCAAGAGGTGGAAGTTTACTGCCAAGCCAGGGAAGAGGAGGGGAGAGGTGTTCTGATGGGCCTGATGGGGGAAGAAAGCACAGGAGGCATCAATTTGAGGCCCAGGGAGAAGACAGAATTGGTGTCCTGTGGGTCAGGAAAGGAGAAAATTCTCTCAAACTGCCTCCTTCTCCCAACCCCATCTCCTGCTTTATCTATTACACCATCGATTACCATCTAACTCCTCAATCCACCATTGGCTTTGCTCTATTCCTGGTTATTTTCTTACCTCTCCTCTCTCATCATACTTTTGCTATATTCCTCTGGTGGTTCGTCTTTCACTGCTATTCTGCTATCAATTGGTGTGCCTCAAGGCTCTGTCATGAGTTCTTTTCCCTTTGCTCTCTACACTTCTTCCCTTGGGACTTCGATCTCCTATTACTGCTTTCAGTACAACTTTTATGCCAATGACTCTCAGATCTACCTCTCTACACCAGAAATTTCACCAAGAATCCAGGCTCACATTTTAACCTGCTTGTCTGATATCACCACCTGGATGTCCCACAGTCACCTTAAAAACTTAAAATAGCCAAGATGAAACTTCTAGTCTCTACCTCCCTCCCCCCAACCAAACGCAGTTCCCCTTTTCTCTCTTTTTGTGTCTTTGTCAACAGTGCTCAACCTTCTGGTTCTTTTGGCCCATAAGCTTGGTATTATCTCAGATGCCTCTCTCCTCTAAAAAAAAAAAAAAAAAAATCCAACACACCTCTAAAGTGTGTCATCTCTTCCCCAATAGCAATGCTAAAATACATTTGTCTTTCTGAGCATACCAACAAAATGTTCATTCACTCTCTTATCACCTTCCACTTAATTTACTGTAACTCATTCTTCACAGTCCTCTGACTGGACTGTCTTTTTCCACTACAATCTATTTTCAATGTAGCTGCACAACTTATTTTTCTTCAATGCCACTATGACTACGTAACACCTCTTCTCAAGTCACGACACTGGCTCCCATCTGCTTCTGCAAACAGTTGAAGCATCTTATACCCCCAAAAATAAATTCACTGCTTCTTGTTACCTATCTTTTTTCTCTCTCTACATTCTTCCTCATGAATTCCACTCTAACAGGCCAATATAGTAAGGACGCGGAAGAAAGAGTGTGGTAGTGCCGGGCGCACCCTCGTTTGCCGCACGCACAGTCCGGATCACATACCGCTCGATACAGCATTTAAATGGCATGCAAATGCAAGCCGCGTCCATGAAGCGCAATCCATTTTACTGTATAGAGCGCTATACAGCGCCTATACAGTATCCTGGGTGCGCTGGTACCTGTCATTTCAAATGACATTTGAAATGACAGGTACCAGGAAGTGGATACAGGAGAAGGGCTGGTGTAGTTTGTTTTGTTGTCCTGTGCAAATGATTGCTTCACTGCCCGACCCCCTCACCCCCCGGGACAAGACCTTTAGAGGAGCCAGGATCGGGCAAACTTCCCCCAGCCCCCGCTCACCTGCCCTGGCTGCGTCCATGGGTGCCGGTCTCCCGTGCGGGCACGCTGGCAGCTCCGGAGCAGCCCCAGCCCTCTCTCCCCTCCTCCCGAGCGGCTTCAGCAGCAGCCCGGGGAGGGGGGGGGGGGGGGGAAATCGGGCGCTCCCCATGCGAGGTGCGGTTTCCAGCAGACCCCGCCGGCGAAGGTGCATGAGCGCACGACATGACCTCGGACGTCCAGCCGGGCGCTCAGGTCATGGTGTGCGTTCATACACCTTCGCTGCCATGAGCACACGCCGTGACCTCGGACATCCAGCCGGGCGCTCAGGTCACGGCGTGCGTTCATACACCTTCGTTGCCATGAGCACACGCCGTGACCTCGGACATCCAGCCGGGCGCTCAGGTCACAGCGTGCACACATGCACCTTCGCCGGCGGGAGCTGCTGGAAGCCACCTCGCATGGGGAACACCCAATCCGCCCCAGGCTGCTGAAGCCGCTCTCGCCGCCGGCTGCCCCCGGGAGGAGGGGAGAGAGGACTGGGGCTGCTCCGGAACTGCCAGCACGCCCACACGGGAGACCGGCACCCATGGACGCGACCAGGGCAGGTGAGCAGGGGCTGAGGGAAAGTTTGCTCGATCCTGGCTCCTCTAAAGGTCTTGTCCCGGGGGGTGAGGGGGTCAGGCAGTGAAGCAATCATTTGCATGCGCTCATGCACCTTCGACAGTGGAGGCTGCTGGAAGCCGCCTCGCATGGGGAGCGCCCGATCCGCCCCGGGCTGCTGAAGCCTCACAGGAAAGTTTGCCCGTGAAATTTCATCTCTCTCTGCTGGGGCTTGCCTGACGCTCCACACTAACGCAGGGGTAAGGGTAGGCGGTAAATTAGCAGGTTAAACACGCGGCAAAACTGCAGGTTAAAAAGGCGATAATCATGGCGCACGTTACTGGATCGGAGGGAATAACTAATCCGATCATTTACATATCATATACATGCCGCGGGAGGAAAGGGTTACCCGTTGATTTCAAGAAGCGGTAAGGATGGGTTAAAAAGGGATAGTGAATCGCGGGTTGGATTAACGCGGCCAAATTGTGGGTACAAAGCGGGTTAGAAGCAGGGTAACCGCGGCCGCGCTTTACTGTACCGGCCTGTCAGAAAGTCACTCTGATCTGTGCCATTTTCCTGCACCACTATATTCTAACTCCATGCTTTCCACCATGCTGTGCCATATGCATGAAATACTTCCTGAGTTTATGCATCATGGTTTCTCTGGTTATATTCAAATCCAGTCTACAAACTTTGTGAGGCTGTCTGTCATATATGCTTGACTTGAACAGATTTAAAGGTATATGGACTAGGGACAGTCTCTGATGAGTATCTGTATAAGCACTGTGATTGTTTAATAGCACTTTAGAAATGATAAATTGTTGTAGTAATAGGAATCAGCAGTGTCTGCTGAACCCCAGGACAGGAGGAGGCAGCAGTTTTCTGCTGGGCTTGGGAAGGGAAGAAGAGAGTCGTATTCTGCCTGCTGGTATAAATTTTCCATGACACAGCTACTGGATCTTTGTGACACACTGAGAACCACTGGTCTAGACTAAATACAATAAAAGAGGAGGGAAGAGTGAGCCCAACCACTGTCATGGTTACTATTAAGGTTCACAGAAATCAAGAAGCTGCCTTGGTGGTTGTTCACCTCAAATATACTAACCTGCTGCTCTTTCATTTGTGACAAATATGAATTTTTTAAATTGAAAAGCAAAACGTAATGTTCAAAGGAAAAACATGCAAGTGCAACAAGTTACAGGTTATATATTAAAGAATTTCAATTGAAATACCAAGTGTCAAAGGATCCTAACAACTGGTTTGTGTGCTAAAATTCTATATAGAATGGTTCAGAAAAAAATCAAGCTTTGAGAGTTAATGGACAGCATCATGGGTCCACATACCAAAATTCTTTCACATACAATCAATAACATCATCAAGTGCTGACAAATAGCAAGTTATTTGATGACATCACACACTTCCAATGGGTCAGTTGAAGATTTAAAAACAAAAAAAAAATTGTGCTTTTGAATCCCAGAATCTTTTATGAACCACCCTAGGATGTGTTCAAAGGATTTCAGCACTCAGTTCTTTGCCCTCACACTCAGTAACAAACCCAAAGTGTGAACCAAAATGTTTTTCCAATTATGACTAGTTTTACTACTCACTATATATCTTTTAAATTTGAAGCACTGACCCTGAACTAGGATATAACAGTCCATTTTACCATGAGCTTGCAACTGATTATCACAAAATTAATGTCTTGAGAGAGACTTTTCACAGCAGTCAAAATCACAAAGGTACCATGATATAGCTGCATTTAAAACAGCAAAGAACTGCAACTTTAAGAGTCTGACTGGCATGCAATTAAAACATTTATAAAATAAGATAAATCTTTTCCATTTATATGAAAGATTTATCTTCAATGCTAACTTGCAAGATAAGCTTTCACTGCTCATTAGATATGAAATGCCTCCCTCTCACTCAATGTTGTAAACATGAACATAGTACTTACTGTTTGGAGTACTACTCAGACCTACATATTGACTTTGAATTTCTTTGAGACATTTCCATGAATCGATATGGGAGTGTCTAACACTCCACAAGAGTTTGGGAATAAAACCCTTACCTAACCAATATATTTGATGACTAAAACCAGGCGCTCTCTCCACTCATACACAAGAATATCCAACTTTACCTCCACACACATTTTCATCCCTGAGGCAGCAGCATAGTGCAAAGATGTATTTCGTTTGTTGTCAACAGCGTCAATAGCTGCTCTTTCATACTCTCCTTGGTCAAGCTTTGCTCCTTTCCACTTCAGTATCATCTGCAGACAGTCTGATCTTCTAATGTCATCTTCAGACGGTCGAACCAAACGAGGATGTAGAGCTCCCTCAGAGATCATAATTTGGGGTCCCATGCATAACACGTGCATAGCTGTCTCATTGTGCACATTTCGCTTGTTTGGATTTCCATCTTTAACAAACAGGAACGTCCTTTATGAAAAAGAAAAAAAAATAAGCAGATTATAATGCTGTCACAGCCCTCAAAGACTGAGTTGTAAGAGATTTTTATTGTAATACTGATGTGTATCCAACAATTTAACTGGAGAGGCCAATATATTTTATGGATTCTTTTGTACTGAAAATATAGCAGACAGAGGACATGCAGCTATATATAAAAACTTCTCCGATTCTAAATTAACATTGTTGTATTATAACCATAGCCTAAAAGCCTAGAAAATAGATGAATTCACTCAAAGCTTTAAACATACAGGTGTATTATTTTTTATGCAAACATTTTCACATCATAACCTTATATAATAGGGATATAATCTACACCAGAGGTCTTCAACCTTCTTCCTCTAGTAATGTCTAGCCAGTCTGGTTTTCAGATTATCAACAATGAATACATATGAGATACTGCATACAATTGAGGCAGAGCATGCAAATCTCTCATATGCATATTTATTGTAGATATCCTGAATACCTGACTGGCTAAGGAGTATGTGAGGGCAGAATTGAAAAAGCAAGGGGTCTCTATAGACAATAGGATGAATTAGTCATTTTGTGTGGGTGATGTCATCTGACAGTACAGACAGATCCAACTCTCAGAATTCAGTAAAGACTTTGAGCATGCATAGGTATTTCCATGCAGGCATGAATTACTATTATGTGTGGGGAGTCCCAAGCTGAGTGTTGAATAACAGCAGCAATTATTTAAAGACAACTATTGAGTGTGGACTACTGGGTGAACAGGCTGCATAGAACTCCTTACCAAAGTTACCATTTCCTCGCAAAATGCTAGCCAGGCAGTTGAGGAACGTGAAGATATGAAGAGATGACCAAGTAGCAGCTTTGCAAATATCTTCAACAGAAAAAAAATTTGCCATTGAAGTAGTCATGGCTCTCACTTAACAAAGCTCGGCAGTCTGCACGCTAGCCAGAGCACAACCATGTGCTACATAGTCCATTAGCCAATTTGACAAAGTTTGACTGACAACTGCCATTCCCAAATTATTGGTAAGTTTGATGGGGACATTGAGTGCTTTTTAGATATTAAGCAAGAGTTTGATTACAGTCAAGATGTGAAGAGCCCATTTTCCTTTGAGCACATAAGGTCTTGAAAAGAATAAGGGCAGCACAATAGCTTGATTAATGTGGAACACAGACATCACTTTTGGAAGGAATGTGGGGAGAGCTTGTAGAAAATTTTGAAGATAAGAAAATGAAACTGGAGCCTGTAATTAAATTACGCTTCATGTCAAAGTGACAGCTATAAGAAAATAAGTTCCAAATAAAAAGCTTCAAGTTCACAGATTTGAGAGGTTCAAAAGGTGGACCAAGCTGCTCACACTAACCTTTAAAAAGGAGATAGAGCAGCTTTTAAACTAGAATGAAGGGGAAAGCAGACAGTCACTCTGC
The DNA here is from genome assembly GCF_901001135.1 of Rhinatrema bivittatum. Taxonomy (NCBI): domain Eukaryota; kingdom Metazoa; phylum Chordata; class Amphibia; order Gymnophiona; family Rhinatrematidae; genus Rhinatrema; species Rhinatrema bivittatum. The sequence goes on along the minus strand of NC_042616.1, from coordinate 169,176,673 downwards.
AGTGCATGGTTCGGAGGGAGGTATCTTCAAAGGATACTAATGATTCATTAGAATTAGGGCATCCCAACAGTGTGGTTCCAATAATAAGAAAAGTAGTCCAAGGGCCTGTAATTAAAAACTCACCTGAGCTAAAAGATTCCAATTTATCCCTTTCAATTAAAAAGTAGAATGAAACAAACAAAAAACACATTTTGAAATGCTAATGCCAGATGTCTAAGTAGTAAGATGGAAGAAATAGAATGTATAGCAGTGAATGACAGAATTGCCATCTCAGAGACATAGTGGAAGGAGGATAACCAATGGGACAGTGCTATACCAGGGTACAAATTATATCGCAATGACAGAGAGGAGCACCCAGGAGGCGGTATGGCGCTTTATGTCCGGGATGGCACAGAGTCCGACAGGATAAAGATCCTGCATGAGACTAAATGCACAATCGAATCCCTTGTGTGTTGGGGAAGAGTAGAGTATACTACCATCTACCTGGTCAAGATGGTGAGACGGACAGTGAAATGCTAAGAGAAATTAGGGAAGCTAACCAAATTGGTAGTGCAGTAATAATGGGAGATTTCAATTACCCCAAAATTGACTGGGTAAATGTAACATCAGGACATGCTAGAGATAAAGTTCCTAGATGGAATAAATGACAGTTTTATGGAGCATCTGGTTCAGGAACTGACGAGAGGGGGCAATTTTAGATCTAATTCTCAGTGGAGCACAGGATTTGGTGAGAGAGATAATGGTGGTGGGGCCACTTGGCAACAGTGATCATAACATGATCAAATTTGAATTAATGACTGGAAGGGAGATAGTAAGCAAATCCATGACTCTAGTGCAAAAGGGAAACTTTGATAAAATGAGAAAAATAGTTAGAAAAAAACTAAAAGGAGCAGCTAAAGGTAAAAAAAATATGCAAGAGGCATGAACATTTAAAAAAACACCATCCTAGAAGCACAATCCAGATGTATTCCACACATTAAGAAAGGTGGAAGGAAGGCAAAACGATTACCGGCATGATTAAAAAGTGAGGTGAGAGAGGCTATTTTAGCCAAAAGATCTTCATTCAAAAACTGGAAGAAGAATCAAACAGAAGAAAATAGTATAAAGCATAAGCATTGGCAAGTTAAATGTAAGTCATTGATAAGACAGGCTAAGAGAGAATTTGAAAAGAAGTTGGCCATAGAGGTAAAAAGTCACAGTAAAAACTTTTTAAAATATATCCGAAGCAGAAAGCCTGCGAGGGAGTCAGTTGGACTGTAAGGGGTTTAAAGGAGCACTTAGAGAAGATAAGGCTATCGCAGAAAGATTAAACGATTGCTTCAGTGTTTACTAAAGAGGATATTGGGGAGATATCCATTCTGGAGGTTTTCATGAGTAATGATTCAGATGGACTGAACCAAATCATGGTAAAACTAGAAGATGTGATAGGCCTGATTGACAAACTGAGGAGGAGTAAATCACCTGGACCAGATGGTATACACCCCAGGGTTCTGAAGGAACTCAAAATTGAAATTTCAGATCTATTAGTAAAAGTTTGTAACCTAACATTAAAATCATCCATTGTGCCTGAAGATTGGAGGGTGGCTAATGTAACCCCAATATTTAAAAAGGGCTCCAGGGGTTGATCCGGGAAACCACAGACCAGTTAGCCTGAATTCAGTGCTAGGAAAAATAGTGGAAAGTGTTCTAAATATCAAAATCACAGAACATATAGAAAGACATGGTTTAATGGAACAAAGTCAGCATGACTTTACCCAAGGCAAGTCTTGCCTCACAAATCTGCTTCACTTTTTTGAAGGGGTTAACAAACATGTAGATAAAGGTGAACCGGGTAGATGAAGTATTTTAAGATTTTCAGAAGACATTTGACAAAGTTCCTCATGAGAGGCTTCTAGGAAAAGTAAAAAGTCATGGGATAGGTGGCAATGTCCTTTTGTGAATTACAAACTGGTTAAAAGACAGGAAACTGAGTAAGATTAAATGGACAATTTTCTCAGTGGAAGGGGGTGGGAAGTGGAGTGCCTCAGGGATCTGTACTGGGACCCATGCTTTTCAATATATTTATAAATGATCTGGAAAGGAGTATGAGTAATCAAATTTGCAGATGACACAAAATTATTCAGAGTAGTTAAATCACAAGAAGATTATGATAAGTTGCAGGACCACCTTGTGAAACTGGAAAATTGGGCATCCAAATGGCAGATGAAATTTAATGTGGATAAGTGCAAGGTGATGCATATAGGGAAAAATAACCCATACTATAGTTGCACGATGTTGGGTTCCATATTGGGAGCTACTACCCAGGAAAGAGATCTAGGCGTCATAGTGAATAATACATTGAAATAGTCTGCTCAGTGTGCTGCGTCAGTCAAAATAGCAAACAATTTTAGGAATTATTAGGAAGGGAATAGTGAATAAAACAGAAAATGTCGTAATGCCTCTATCGCTCCATGGTGAGACCGCACCTTGAATACTGTGTACATGTCTGGTCGCCGCATCTCAAAAAAGATATAGTTGCGATGGAGAAGGTACAGAGAAGGGCAACCAAAATCAAAGATAATGGAACAGCTCCCCTATGAGGAAAGGCTACGGAGGTTAGGGCGGTTCAGCTTAGAGAAGAAATGGCTGAGGGGGGATATGATAGAGGTGTTTAAAATCATGAGAGGTCTAGAATGGGTAAATGTGAATCTGTTATTTACTCTTTCGGATAATAGGAGGACTAGGGGGCACTCCATGAAGTTAGCATATAGCACATTTAAAATTAATTGGAGAAAATTATTTTTCACTCAATGCACAATTAAACTTTGGAATTTGTTGCCAGGGGATGTGGTTAGTGCAGTTAGTATAGCTGAGTTTAAAAAAGGTTTGGATAAGTTCTTACATGAGAAGTCCATTACCTACTATTAATTAAGTTGACTTAGAAAATAGCCACTGCTATTATTAGCATCAGTAGCATGGGATATACTTAGTTTTTGGGTACTTGCCAGGTACTTGTAGCCTGGATTGGCAGAAACAGGATGCTGGGCTTGATGGACCCTTGGTCTGACATGTTCATGTTGTAATGAGCTAGGTCTATGAGCATGTTCTAATGAGCTAGGTCTATCCAGAAGTCCCAAAGCACTGGAGGTTTACTGACTAAAGTTTTGGAATGCCAGCGGCCTATGAACCAGGAGACCAGGGTTCAAGTCCCACTGTTGCTCCTTGTGACCTCAGGCAAGTCACTTTATCCTCCACTGCCTCAGGTACAAACTTAGATTGTAAGCCCTCTGGGGATAGAGAAATACCTACAGTACCTGACTGCAATCCACTCTGAAGTCCTTAAAGTATGAAAAATGGAATATAAACAATCTTAAAAAAAAAAAAAAAAATGTGGAAAAGGACCAGAGCCCCTTCCCTCCTGCTGGTAATATGCAGCAATAGCACAGAGATGAACTTCAAATGAAGACGAGAGACAGAATAGATACTGAAGCAAGTCCCTCGGGCCATAGGAGAAGGGATCCTATACCAAGTCGAGAACCTTTTACATTTGAAACTATAGGATTTTCTGGTCAAAGGTTTTCTGGCAGAAATCTGAACCTCCTCCACCTCCTTGGAAAGGAATAAAAAGGAGACTACTGTACACTCAACATCCATGCTGTGAGGATCAGCGATGGCAACTTCAGATGACAGAGCCTACCCTTTCTCCTATATGATGAAAGTCACAGACATTCTCAATGAAATGGAGACTGAACTAAGACTGACAAGATATGGATACTTCATTTGCTGTGGCCAAACTGAAGCTATGAGAATTATCTTTGCTTTGTCCCAAAGGATCTAGATGGTCCTGGCAATAAGAGGAAACAAGCATGCATATAGTGGACAGACATTCCCGTCTAGCATAAAAGCACCAGAAGCTGACCTGCAGCTGCTCAGACACATACAGCAGAATTACTCAAACTTTCTATTGTCTGAGATGGAACAGGTCAATCACCGGCTTCTCCAATGGCTAAAGAGGTTGCCCATGTCTCCTTGTCCAAGAACTACTCATGTAGATATAGCACTCTGCTGGTCAATCCACCAACATGTTCTGGGTTCCCAGAAGGTAGATTGCTTGAAGATGGACATTGCAATGTCCTGCGCATGACCAAATTTGAAGGGCCTCCTAGCAGATGGCATAAGAGCAGATACTTCCCTGCTTGTTTATGTAGAACACAGCCATTTGACTGACCATCTGTATCAAGATTCTCTTCCCTGAAAGGTGAGAGAAAGCTCTCAGAGCATAGCAGATGGCCCAAAGATGCAGGTGGGTGATTTGCAGATGATTCTTTGCCAAGGACCATAACCCTTGGGTCATTCCACACCGATGTGTACTCTCTACCTCTTCATGGCAGCACTGGTAGACACAATCACTTGATGTGGTGGAACCTGCAGTAAGAAGCCCATCTTTAGAACTACTAGATTCAACCACCACTGAAGGGATGCTTTCATTCCAGGGGTTGCTGAGATTTGTTGCAATATAGACCAACAGAGCTGATCTCATTGTATTTGAAGGCCCCACATGTGCAAACAAAATGCACCTCAACAACCATGCCATCGCTTGATTCTCTTGAAGGAGGGACATTACCAGGCCTAACAGTAATATGGCTATTTCGATGGGGTTAAATGCTTTCTCCTGAACCATATCTATCTAGGCTCCTATGAACTAAATTTTTTGAGTAGGAACCAGGTTTGACTTGGCAAAATTATCAGAAACCACAGGGACTGGAAGAGTTGTATGGTCTTCTCAAAGGATTCCGGAACTCTTGATTGGGAAAGACCAATCACCAGCAATCATCCAGGTACAGAATAATCTCCTTGCTGACAAAGCTGTGTAGTCCGGTATTTTGTGAACAATCTGAGGCTACAGAGAGACCAAAGGGTGTACCCTTGCATTGGTAGTGTATGTTCTCTACAAACTTGAGGAATTTCCAATGGGTAGGGTGAATGGGGATGCATGCATAAACATCTCTCAGATCCACAGCACACATCCAACACCCAAATTAATGAAATAGAGAATTGTGTGGAGGGAGTTCATCTTGAATCTCTTCCAAACCACCAACTTGTTCTGCCTCTAAAAGTCCAGGATAGGTTTTTAAATATCCTGACTTCTTGGGTTCAGGAAATACTTGCCATGGAAATTTTGGCTATAATCCAGAGGAGCGACTGGTTAAACTGCCTTCTGTTGAAGGGCTGTCTCCACTTTCAGTTGTGTAGACTAAGAAAACTGAAGTCCTCTGAGTCAGAGGAGGGTGAGAGAAATATAACTGGTAATCATACTCCACAGTTTTCAGGGCCCACTGGATCTTGGTATGGAGCCATTCCAGGAGAAAGGCCTGAAGCCTTCCCTCTAGTCTAGGAGGTGGGCTTCAAAGTCATAAAAAACTGGTTCTAGACTTAGGCTGCATCTGCTGCTGAGCCTTTAGCCGACACCTTCTCAGATATCTCCGGATAGACAACTGCTGATGGAGATTGGGTGGGGCTTCCTGAAACTGAAAGAGTGGAACTAGCACCTCTTATAGAATGTATGCTTATAAAGGAAAAAAAAATCTAGCATCAGGTGAGAGTCGACTGCTCCCCCACCGCAGCTGACAATTGCATTGTGGACTGATATTCTTTTATCAGAGCCACTGTCTCGAACTTTGATCCTGAATAAACTGTCCCTGTATAGGACATGTCTGCAAAACAAGTAAGCACTTCTTCCTGTATATGAGCTGCTAGGCTCCTACAGAGATGGCCAAAGTCCTGGTTGCAGTACCAGAGTCCTCATAAGCAAAACTGACTAGGTTCTACTCACATTCTTCCATGTCCTCCCCTGCTTGGCAGAAGTTGGTTTGCTCCGGGTCTGTCAAATTCTTCTGAGGTTTTAGGTTTTGCACACATTAATGCAAATATAACACTCGTGCATGCAGGCACTCAGTATGGACCCCTGAAAAGACTCTTTCCCCCCTCCCCCCCCCCCCCCAATGTGTCCAATGACTTTGAGTCTTTCCCAGTAAGTGTATTACATAGTAACATAGTAATGATGGCAGAAAAGAACCAAATGCTCCATCCAGTCTGCCCAGAAAACAATGCATCATCTGTTGCACCATGCAGGTTACCTCCATGTTTCTCTTAAGGGTAGTAACTGCCACTCTGTGCAGTTACTACCCAAGCCTTCTAAGGGTAGCAATATTTACAAACCAGAACCAAGCAATTGTCAAATCCATAAAAAAAATATTGCTACCAACATTTTTACCAGGCGAGGAGCCTTCCTGAAAATTCAGACAATGCTTCTTGCTGTGCTTTGCTTTTGGACTTGGTTGTAGAAACAATCCTGTGCTTTTTTTCCTTATGTACATCAGTATCCCAGACTATATAAGTCGGGGCCCTTAGTGGTTGCTGTCTGAATCCAATTTCACTTTTTTCCATGCCACCATCTTGGTGCTCACTCCCAAGCTTCTCATTTTGTTTACAAGCCTCCTGTGCAGTACCATATCAAAAGCTTTGCTGAAATCCAAGTAGATGACATTGAGCGCTCTTCAATCCAATTCTCTAGTCACCCAATCAAAAAAAATCAATCAGATTTGCCTGACAAATCCATCTCCTGGTGAATCCATGCTGCCTCGGGTCCAGAAACCTACCGTATTGTAGATTGTTCACTATCCTTTCCTTCAGCAGAGTCTCCATTAATTTTCCCGTCACTGAGGTGAGGCTAACAGGCCTGCAGTTTCTAGCCTTCTCACTGCTCTTCTCCAATCCTGTGATACCATTCCCATTTCAAGGGATCTATTGAACAGATTTTTCAGCAGACCAGTCAGCACATCTCTTTGCTCCCTCATATACTGGGATGTAACTCGTCCGGCCGCATAGTTTTGTTCACTTTCAGTTTGCCTAGCTATTCCCATATATTCTCTTCTGTAAACAGAGTATTGTCTACCCCATCCCCATCTATGGTCTTGTCAACCAGTGATGGTCCTTCTCCAGGGTCTTCTTTCATGAACACCAAACTGAAGTTTAATATTTCCATCATTTCTTCATCTCTGTCCACACATTGCTCGTCTCCTTTCAATTTCACTATATCACTTCAGACCTTTTTCTCTGATATATCTAAAAAATGTTGTGTCACCCCGCTTTACCTCTTTGGCAATCTTTTCTTCTGCTTGACCTTTTGCTTTTCTGATTTCTTTCGTTGTCTCCCTCAATATTAATAGATATTCTTCCGTGTTTCTTTTCTTGGGATCCTTTATATCAGGGCTTCCCAAACCTGTCCTGGGGACCCCACAGCCTGTCAGGTTGTTGTGCCCGGTCTCAGACGGCTTCGACCTCTGTGCCTCACCTTTCTTCCTTCTCTCTCCTCAAGCCTTGGGAAGATGGCTGCTGCCGTGTCTTCATGCCGCTCTCTCCGGTGTCCCCGGATCGGCAACTGCGATGGTGTTCGCCATGATTTTACTAAGGGCCTCCTAGGGTGCGTGCGCGCACGCCATACAAGTCTTTATCCACGTCATGGCGGGAACCTCGGGAGCGTCCCCTCCGAGTGACATCACATCCTGGTATTTAGCCTGCCCATACAGGCCGATACAGTACAGTGCGCTCTGACGGAGCACACTGTGCACCCTCCGACTTACTATCATAGCGATATTAAGTCAGAGGTCCCGAAAAGTAAAAAAAGAAAAAAAAAATTTAAATTTGGCCTGCGGCTGTCGGGCCGAAAACCGGACGCTCAATTTTGCCGGCGTCCAGGTTCCGAGCCCTTGGCTGTCAGCGGGCTAGAGAACTGACGCCGGCAAAATTGAGCGTCGGCTGTCATACCCGCTAACAGCCGCCGCTTCTGTCAAAAAGGAGGCGCTAGGGATGCGCTAGTGTCCATAGCGCCTCCTTTTCCCCGTTTTTACCATGTCACCTAATTTAAATACAGAATCGCGCGCACCGGCGAAGGGCCGGTGAGCGTGCCGGGACAGCAGGCGTTCGTCTGCTCTCCCGCGGACTTTATTGTATCGGCCCGTTAGTTTGCTAACAAACTGAGTTAGCAAGGATTGGATTGCCTCCGGTCTAAGTTGCTCTGCCACTTCCCAGCTGCCGCAGGAAGCTCTCTGCCCTTCAGGGTATTATTCACTAACCTGGGTACCCGCTCCTCGGGGGCCCTTCTGCTCTATTTCAGGTACCTATCTTGGGATACTTGGTACTCGCTCCTCAAGGGCCTGCTCTCCCTAATCTGGTGCCTGCCACTGAACAACTTTTGCCTGCCAAGACCTTCAACTATACAGCTGTCTGCTTCGGTGAGTACTAACCCTTTCAGTCTGTCTCACCTTCAACTTCAGCGCTCTGTGTCTACATCCGGGACCTGTCCCTGGTACGCTGCACATCACCTACTCGAGTGTGAAGCTGGTCTCCTCCGCTGAGGACCCCCTGGACTACTTCATTGGGTTACCTTCAATGCTGCCCGCTCCCCGGGCAGTACCATCGAGCTGTACAATAAATACAACTTCTCTGTGTCTGCGTGTATAGAGTCTAGCCTAGTACTGCGGTTCCTCACGGGGCTCCTCCCCGTGGGGGTCATCATCACCACAGTACCCAAGAATCCACTCCAACACCTCATAACCATAACACAAGTTTTGCAGTATATCCACAATGAATATGCACAAGATAAATTTGCATATACCGAGTGTCTCCATGGTATGCAAACGTATCTCATGCATATTCATTGTGGATATCCTGAAAACCCGACTGGCTGTGGGGTCCCCCAGGACAGTTTTGGGAAGCCCTGCTTTAAGTATAAACACTGTTCTTTTTGTATTTTTTCAGCCACCTACTTTTAGAACCAAATACATTTCTTTTTCCTCATATTAATTTCATTCTAACATACAGATTTCTTGCTTTTGTAATAATGCCTTTTAATTTGGCCCACTGTTGTTCCACCTCACCCATTTTCTCCCAGTTCTTCCTCCAGGTACATCCCCATTTTGACAAAGTCTGTAATTGTGAAATTCAAAACTTGGGTCTGTGTGTGACTTCTCTGTATCCTATTTGCGATATTGAACCATTCAGTCTGATGATCACTGGTGCTCAGGTGAGCCCCTATCCTAACATTAGGGACATTACCCCCATTAGTGAGCACTAGATCACATATCACTCTCTCTCATTGTTCCATTACCAGGTTTGAGCAGAGCCTCTTGGGCAGCCACTCTCTCTACTTCTTGTAGATTCCGCAGAAGGGATACTCCAATCCACATCCAGCAAAATAAAATCTAACTAACAACACTTCTCCCTTCTTTCCCACCTTTTGGATGTCTTCAATCAGATCTCTGTCCAGTTCTTCTGTTTGAGTCGGAGGCCTGTAGATCACACCAGAAAATTTAAAAAGCACCCTTTTCGTTTTAGGATGTTCCAAAATACTTCTTCTCTACCTTGCGTCTCTTGCAATTCAATTGCTTAGATATTTTTGTGTGTGTGTGTGTGTGTGTTTTTTTTTTTTACATAAAGAGCTACTCCTCCCCCTTTTCTGTCCTCTTTGTCCTTCCTTAACAAGTTATAGACAGGGATGGCCATATCCCAATCATGAGAACCAGTGAACCATGTCTTTGTAACAGCAACTATGTCCAAGTCTGCCTCCATCATTAGGGCCTGCAAGTCTGGGATTTTGTTGTCCACACTATGAGCATAAATGCTCACAGCTTTCCAGCTGCTCTTTCTAATCATATTTTCTGCTTTTTTTGAACTGATTGTTACTTTCTCTTCCCACTTCCTGTATTGTTTGGGGATGTCAAATAAATTTCACTGGCCACCTCCTGTAATTCTCGCTCCCTAGTTTATATGCCTGATAATGTATGACCTTAACTTTTCACTTAGCATCCTCTTTCCTGCACCTGGAGTGGTCACAAGTGTGCTGAACACATTTCAATGCTGACTCCACTACTAACAAATGGTGTGGTAACAGGATTATCCCAAAACCAAGGGAAGCTTGGACCCTGTATTTTAGACTGATTTCCAAGGGAGACTGCCCCAAAGGGAGTCCATCATGTCACTCTGGTGCTCTTCTCTGTGCTTCATTTGCTGCCACTGGCTTCTATATCCAAAGGCAGATCTGTGAACTGGCACTATGATTTGGGGGTGGGGGGGGGGGGGCAGAGAAGGAGGAGTTTTTCCCATTCTTATGGGATTGATGGAGAGTCACATCTCAACTCCCTGCATCAGGAGTCCAATAACACCTCATTTATTGCCCAGCCTTGTGTTGAGGATTAAGGTTCTTACCCTCCCCTTAAGGGCTCCATCTTCCAGATGCAGTTCTGCTGCACCCTGAGGGACATCAGATAATAGTTACAAGTGTTGGTGGATTCATGACTGAGGCCCAAGAAAAAGTAGCAAACAGCGTCAATGTCCGTGATGGACGCCTACAGGTACAGGTCTTAAGCCATCGATAGTTGGCTTCTTGGCCTTGGATTTTTCCTTTTCTTTTTTTTTTCCTCTGAGAACTGAAATATTCTGTTTGAGGGGCTGCCAAGGAAGCAGCAAAATAATCAGCAACAAGGCAGTGCAGAGGGCACAAGGTCCCATAAAGATTAAAAACTGGTGAGAGAGAAACTGGGTTCATCTGTGTGATAGCTGAGATGAAGACAGACCGAGGGGGCTCATGAGGCAGCATGCACAAGTGGAAATTCCCGCACATGCTCAGTAAGGTTTTTACTGAGCTGAGACTCAATGCTGTCAGATAACATCACTCACATGACCATGCTTGTTTGAGGATCCCTGCTCTACATCATATGTAAAATATAAAATTACAAAAATTAGATATTTGACTTAATTTTTAAATTATTTGTGCAGTAGAAACTTAAAACCAATTTAATGTTCATACCTATAGAATAATTTTACAAAACCTCTTAGTACATACAGCCCCGTAAAACTAAATAGGCAGCAAAAAAAACCCTAAAAAAACAAATTGGATAAATGTACATCTAGTGTAATATAAAAAGGAGCATTTCATAATCTTATAAGCACAAATTCCTGCATGGCTCCTGCAAATTCAGGGCTGGCCCCACTCACCCAGCATAAATTTAATCCAGATTTGGATTAAATTTGGCAGCCATGTTAGAATCTCAGTAAGCAGCTCTCCTACTAAAACTTAGTCAAATCCATCCTCAGATAAGAACCCTGACATTTATGTGGGTGGACAGGCATGGCAACAATAAAAGCTGCTTTCCACTGATGAAAAACACCTAAAAATGAATAGGACAGAAAGCATGAATATTTTTATCAAGCACTATAACCACCTATATTAACATGTGTCCTCCATAAAATATGAGTAGTCAAAGTGAATTTAAGTTGTTTTAATGCTAACATCTGACTTCCCCTCATATATTCAAACCAAATGATTAACAATACAAAAAATATCAAACAGAACTGATCAGATGTAATCATACTGTATTTAAGACAGTGTGAAAGACGACCAGCCTAGCAGCTCCTTCTATATGGTAATCCAGAGAAAGAAGAAAAAAAACAACTCACTGTGTTTGTAGTCAGTTCTGCAATACAGAGTACAAAATTCCTGCCTAAATCCAAAACACAGGGCTCAGTTTCAGACCAGGCACCAGTACATTCCGACAATATAACAAAGCCACAGGATCTTGCCTCTAAACTGCTAGGATTTCTTTTGACACTTAAGTATTGTAGCCATTACTATATCCACTGGCAGCAAAATACATACCCACATATATATAGGTCACATGGTGACAAATTTACAAAAGGGTTAAATTAGCATTGTTGCTCACAAGGTCCAAAGTTGTGCTAACTTAAGGTTTCAATACCATCAAATGTCCATTAGTGCATCTTTCCTAAGCATTCATAATTCAACTACCTTAAAAATGCAAAGAAAAACATCAAAAATAAATGTCTCATTCATTCTGTGGTCTTCAGCCCAGCTCCAGAGGAATAGTGAAGTGTTCATACTGTGGCTCCTGTCAGATTCCCATGAACTGGTACATTCTGCTACATAACTCATTACTGACTCGTGACAAGGACATGATGAGAAAGAAAGATTCATTCATCTTATGTTTGTATTAATAAGAAAGGTTGAGTATGCTTGCTCTAAGGTTTTTAAGGGCTTGATTAGAAAATTTAAATATCAATAAGGAAAGGAGCTTTGCATCGAAATAAAAATGTGCTATTCCCCTGCAAAACTCCTTTCCCTATTGATATTCAAATTTCTTAATCAATTTCTACAATCCTCAAGAGCCAGCCTTCCTTTCTTATTAATCCAAAAATAAGGTGAGCGAATTAAAGATTTTTTTTAATATACTGCCTTGTATTTATATGGAAATTGAAATATGAATGCCCATAAAATGTGTGTGAATGGTCAATAGCTAAAGGTGAAGCTCTGTTTAGTGATTGCTTAGAAGTTTAAAAATATATATTTGTATTAAATCCTATGTATTTCTACAACCAAGATGTTCTATAATTTTATCACTAAGTAATAACTCCATTCCTCATAAGTTGGTGAAAGCTATTTCTTCTTACCTTAGATGATCCTGCCTGTATTACTTTGTTTTTGTTTGAAGGATAAGAAGATAGCAAGTTCCCTGTACTATCTTGCAGACAGAAGGTGGGTTTTCCTCAAAGACTTTTCTGTACTTTCCTATCTCTTTTAACCTGACAATTGCCCCAGTCCCTGCTTATGAGAAACATCACCATAACAGGATGCTGTCATCTTGCTTTACAGTAGGGATGGTGTCCTCTGGTGATGTACTGTGTTTGCGCCAAACTGCATTGAGGCCAAAAAGTTTTGCCCAGAGTGTTCCTTTGTATACAAACAGGATTCAAAGTAAACTTTGAGTAATGGCTTCCTTTTTGCTAACCCACGATGCACACCAAATTTGTGGAGTGCTTGAAATATTGGTCATCACATGTACACTTTGACCAGTATTGGTCACAGAAGCCTGTATCTCTAAGTTGCCATTGGCCTCTTGATTGCCTTCCTGGTTTAGTCTCATTGCTTGATCACTAGATTCAGAGGACCAGTCTGATCTTGGGGGTTCAACATACCTTCCACTTCTTACTAATCATCTTGACTAGGCTCCAAGAGATATTCAGAGTCTTTACAATATTTTTTTTTTTTATAAATATTTCCAGATCTGTCTCTTTCCGCAATTTTGTCATGGAATTCTTTTGACAGCTCCTTGATGCTCATGATTAAACCTTTGCTTAAAAATGCACCAACCATCAAAGAAAGCCAACAGAACTGCTGATGTTATCCTGCATTGTGTGAATCAGTACAATTTAAACACAAGTGGGGTCAATTCACTTGGTGTATACTTTTAAAGGTGAGAGTTTTAAATACCGTATTTAGAATTGCTACAAAAGTACAAGAGTAGTTGGGAGCAGAAGTAGACACGTATTCAACCAAGCTATTCCATGTTTTTTTACTTCAATTTCTATATATTTTTCATTTGGCAGTTGTGGGGTAGGATGTATAGAAACAGGGAACAAATACTAGTTTAATGCATTTTACTTCTGGCTGCAGCAATTCCATTAAATGTTGAAAAGGTTTTCAGTCTGATGGAGTGGGACTATTTCAGGTTTTATATTTGCTTGGTTTTGGACAATATTTTCTGCAAATGATACATGGGTTCCCTAGAGTGAAGCCACTGGTGAATAATATTCTTTCAGATTCCTTTGTTATAGGTAGACTGGAATGTCCCTTACCTATACTTCTGTTTAATTTGGCACCAGAACCTTCAGCAATTACTATTAGACAAACTAAAGAAATTAATGGGATCAGCGATGACGACACTGAATATAAATTATCTATCTATGCTCTCCTGGCAGAGATATGCAAGCTGAAACATTTTCTTTTTTAGAGAAGGCTGGAAGCATGTTTTTTAGTCAAGCTTTTAATAAGGGATTTTTATTAGCAGCTGCTATTTTAGTTTATTTTCAGCTGACTGGTTGGTCTATTGGCATATACAGACATTCTGATTTTTATAGCAAATGTAGCTATATTTTTAGACCATGCTCATATTTATCCTCCTAGCATTTCACTTTTAGAGTAATATGCATGTTTGCTTTATCTAGTGTATGTTATATATGACGTATGTATTTATTGCTATTTTATTGTACCATGTTCTGAATATGTGATGGAAAGGCATGCAAAGTATTATGTTATAAAGCAATTTGAGACAGACAAGGTTTCCATTCCTAAACTGTTAGACATTAGAGCCTTGTTTTCAGATTTATCAGGTTACAAAATTAACTGGTCCAAATCAGAAATTCTCCATAACATTCACTGTACCAAAGGCTATTTTAGTTTCTTACTCATGTCAATGGAAACAGGATACATAGCATGATTTAGAAAATGAAATTTTGATTAATAAAGGAAAATTTAGATTACTTCAAAAAGTTGATTTAAAGTTGTTCCAATTGTATTTAAGGTAGACTCAAAGATATTAAAGTGTCTACGGATGAATTACACACCAAGTATGTTGCCCATATCTTTGAGATAATTTTTATAAGAAATTGGACCACATGCTTTCCAAGTTCCTCTGAAAAACTAAACCTCTGCTTAGAGCCCTCTGGAAACAAACTGAGCAAGGACAAAGGTGGGGTCAAATTCCCAAACTTTCTTCTAGTTCAACATGCATATATATCTTGTGACAAGGTAGGTGGTAGTTGAAAAAAGGTGAGAAGACCATAATCCTCAATGGACTTTCCCTTTTGCTTTTTCTCATCTGTTTTCTTCCCTTCCCATCCCCTCTCTTTTCTTTAGCTCTCTCCTCCTGTTTTGTCCCTTTGCTTTTGCCTTCTCCCGTATCTCTTGTTATTTTTATAATTATTTATTGACATTTTCATGGCATGCAACAAGAAGGAAAGAACTGCTCTACATCATAAAGAAGAAACGTCTTTCATTAAAACAGTGAGTTTTAAATCAATACAGTCAGTGTGGTATCTTTATTCAATGAGTGGTTAACTTTGCCTTTTGTTTCCTCTCCCTCATCCTTTGTACTTTGCCTTCCTTCCTGTGCTCTTCCCTGTCCCCCATCTTTGATAGAAATCAGGGTGGCAGAATAATGTGAAAGCATGGGAGAACAGGAAACCATACATGGGAGAACAGGAAACCATACTAAAAGCCCAAGTGAAAAACAAGCTTTAAGCTTTTTCCTAAATCTGCTAGTTGTTTTCTGAGCTCTAAAGAAAAGGAATTCCATAAAAATAGAGCAGTATGGTTAAAGGCTATATGCAGAGTTTCTTCCAACTTAATGACCCGTAGCTAAAAGACCCAACAACTCTTGCTGTGATGAATGTAAAATTCTTCCAGGTTTATAAGGTATCAAGATGTTAGCTAAAAATTGAAGGTGACCTGTAAGGAGATATTTGGATACCATAGCAAGGATTTTAAACTGAATCCAGTAGACTTCTAGAAGCCAGTTCTCTAAGCAAGGATGTTACATGGTCAACCTTTTTTCTAAATAAAAGCTTAGAAATGGTATTCTGCACCAGTTAAATGTGCCTTAATAGTGAAGCCAAATATCCCTGATAAAGTCCATTACCCAAATTTGTCAGAGAAATCAAATTTTAAAAAAATGAGTATACAATAGCTGGAATCTGAACATTCATAAGGTTTGAACTCAAGTTTGACCACCAGGGAGGCAACAACATCCTTAAGACCAATGTCCATCCTTGCAATGGTGGTAATTTTATTTTTATAACTATTTATTGACATTTTCATGGCATGCAACAAGAAGAGAGAACTGCTCTATATCATAAAGAAGTTGGTTTTTTTTTCAATTTTTTATTTTGAATTTTTCAGCATATTACAACCAAAAGTATCATAGGCATTCACTGAAGTATGGATACATAGAAAAAACTTCATTCCAAATTATACATCCATTTACAAATCCTCTAGAATCCATATTTCAGTACAATTTCTACAGGAAAACGAAAGGCATTTGTATTTTAATATATGAGCGAAAACAAGGTATTAAGAAATATTAAATTCTTACTACAAAGAACCATAGGGGTACAACAAAAGTTTTCTCTAGCTCTCCAACCTCTCTCTACATTTTGGGGGTGGAAGTCCAAAAATAATTGTAAAGCATTGGTATCATAAAATACATATTTCTGATCTTTATACCAAATTTCACATTTGCAAAGGTATTGTAAGAAGAATTTAGCCCCTCTAACAAGGGCATCCGATTTTAATTTAAGAAATTGTTGTCTTCTTACCTGGGTCGCCCTAGCAAGATCCGGATAGATCCAGATCTGATGACTGTGAAATTTTTGTAATCTATTATGAAGAAACAGACGAAGTATTCTATCTCTTTCTAAGGAAAACACAAATGAAACAGCTAAGGTTGCTCTTGTTGGTATATCTGTATCAACAGTTGTTTCCAGAAGGTCTGTTAAATTCATAGACTGTTCTGGTTGCAATTCCTCTAATCGAGTTCTCAATAATACCCTCAGGAAACTCAAACCTCTGCTCCACACCAACGATTTCCAACTGTAATCCAGACTACTATACTGTCAAAACTGGACTATTGTAATGCCCTCCTACTCTGCCTCCCTGCTACCACTATCAAGCCACTCCAGATCCTCCAAAATTCCATGGCCAGAATCATAACAAACACCCACAAAACACAACACATCACTCCAATTTTAAAAGACTTGCACTGGCTGCCTATCTCCTTCCGCTCACAATACAAAACACTCACCATTCTTCACTGCTCATTATACCAACAATCACACCTGGCTGGAAGAAATGCCTCGCTTCCGCACTTCCAACCGCCCCACAAGAAGTGCTCATGCAGGTACCCTACACATTCCTTCCCTGAAGGCTGCGCATCTGTCCCTCACCAGAGAAAGGGCTTTCTCCATAGCTAGCACCTACCTCTGGAACTCCCTCCCCCCTTCCCTCCGAATAGAACCATCACTTAAATTCAAAAAAGGAGTCAAAACATGGCTCTTCAAGCAGGCATATACCCCGACTCAACCAATATGTAGACTTCTCCTAAATGGACCTTTCTAAGAATCTCCACTACGTGCCCTCCCCCCCTTGCTCTTCTCCTTTTCCATATGTGCCCCTACCCTCTTCCCCTGGAACTTTGCTGCACTTCATAACCCCTATACCACTTTCTCATTGTTAAAGATAAAGTTTCTACAAACTAAGAAAAGTTTCTCTTTCTTTCTACCTTTTTCCTCCATAGCTATTTAGTTCTTTTATGTTATATATAATCTCAGAATGTTTTTACGATGCTTATATCTTACACCATTTGCGTTTAACTATGACATGTTATTCTGTTCATTGTATTTTCCTCCTTTCAGTTCAATGTAAGCCGGTATGATGTACCTCACGAATGTCGGTAAAGAAAAGTCTACAAATAAAATACATAAATAAATAAATAAATAATACATAATATATCTTAGATAAGGGCTGAATCGACTGGCTAGGCATTTTCAATACCTGCTCCAAATATTCTCTAAACATATCCCTAGGAGAGATTTTTTTTTTTTAATACGGGAAATTTAATATCCTCAAATTATTATACTTTAAACTATTTTCCATATCTTCCATTTTTGCCAGATTAGATAATTCCATTTTAATTGAATTATGTGTTGTCTCTACTTTAACTAAGCACTCTTCATGTATTTCCAATCGGCTTTTATGGTGATCAATAGTTTTCTCTATTGCTATTACTTTCTGTGAGGATTATGAGTTAATATTGGTCAATTTTATTATTGCCTTCTCTAATGATTTAATCGCTTCCCAAAGCGTATCCATAGTTATTTCAGTTGTCTTAACAGGTAATATAACATTTACTTTGGACAATTCCCTATTTCCCCCTGTAGTTAAGTTCTCCATTCCTTCCACGCTGTTAGATGTAACATTTAAGTCTGGAGAATCCCTTACTAATAAAGAATCTCCAAAAACTTCTTTAACAGCAGTAGGAGGGGTAGGAGTGTCAGGAGCACCGAGGCTAAGGGAGATGACTTCGACCAAGGGATCGGATACACGCTCAATAGCCGTTTCCACAGCGGCCATTGCCTCCGGTTCCTTATTTGTTGTCGATACAAAAAATGATGAAATTTGAGGTTGGATTTGACCTGGTAAGGGAGACTAGGCCATAGCCTCCCTTAAATCGGGCCTTCCGTTTTGTCTGCGGCATGTATATAAGGAAAATTAAAACTAAAATTTATCACTTTTTGTAAACTCCCTAAAAAATCCTAACAGATGCCTTTCAAAGTGGAGGAGGAGTAAAATACACAAATTTTTAAGAAAGCTGAGACTACTAAAGAAATTAAATTAAATAATAGTCCCAAAATGGAAAATAGTCCTAACCTTTCAATCTTTTCAGACAAAGCCGCGCGTGTGGCTTCGGCAGCGCACCGGCATCAACTACACAGCGCAGGGGGCTCCGGTTAAGGCCTTACCGGTCCCTCCCCTGATGACGTCAGCGGCGCACCGGTCTGGGTCTTGGGCGGGGGCTCCCCTCGTCCTCCAGAGCGGCAAAGGCAAGGTAAAGAAAATAGATTTCGGGCCGGGACAGCTCCTGACCCTTTCAACAGTGACTTTTAAATCAATAAAGTCAATGTGGTATCTTTATTCAATGATTTGTTAAATTTATTAACCCATAAAGTTTTTGGGGTTTTTTTTAGGATTTAGTTTAAGCTTGTGGTCATAAAACCAGAATGAAATGGCAGCATGACATGTTATTAGTTTTAGCTAAGCAATCAAAACAGGAAACCAGCCAAGTATCATCAGCAAACATACAGCAACTGACTTCATCATCTTGTAGAAGCAGTAGTAGCAAGTGGCACTAAATAAAAGGTTAAACAGAGCAAGGGCCAAGACAGATCCTTGGGGAACTTCTCATAAGAGTAGCCTGGCTGTAGAAAATGTAGATCTTTACTAGACATTAAAAAGTGTTACACATGATTTAAACTATTCAACAACAGGATGAAAGAGATCAAGATCAGATAAATGCTTCAGCAATAGAGAATGGCCAACAGTTTTGAATACTATACTCATATCCAACAGGATAACAAAACATATCCTTTCCTATTTCTACTCTAACCCTGATCTCATTGGTCATAACAATCAAGGCTGATTCTGTATTATAACCAGAGCACCCAGCTTCCTAAAGATTTTTCAAGATTCCATGGCAAGAGATAGCAAATTCCATGGCAGGGTTTCTAAAGTCTGTGGCAATTTGGCAAATTTACATAATTTTGTAAAAAGATTCACACCTCTAAGAAAAAGAGGTCACTTTTTTTTTTTATAGAAACCATTCATGTTTGTTTTTAAATATTTAAACTACACACAAAGCAAAATTGCTTACCTTGTAATAGGTGTTATCCCAGGGCAGCAGGATGTAGTCTTTACATATGGGTGACATCGTTGATGGAGCCCTATTGTGGAAAACTTAAGTTTCTAGAAACGTTTGACTGGCCCTGTGAGGCCACTGAGCATGCCCAGCATACCATGATATTCTCTGCCACAGGGGTCTCTCCTCAGTCTTGTATGTAGCAATAAGCTTTAGCAAAAATTAAATTATAAAATGTATTGGACCCAACTCCGCGGGGTGGCGGGTAGGTTTCGTGAGGACTACATCCTGCTGTCCTGGGATAACACCTATTACAAGGTAAGCAATTTTGCTTTATCCCAGGACAAGCAGGATGCTAGTCCTCACATATGGGTGATTAGCAAGGTAGAGGCTGAGTCATTTTGTAGCAGCAGATTGGATGTAGAAGGAGTTGGGATTAAACTGGAAACAAGTTCTTTAAGACAGATTGTCCATATGCTGAATCTTGTCATCCTTGTTTGTCCAAACAGTAATGAGCTGCAAAGGTGTGAAGAGAACGCCATGTTGCTGCTTTACATATGTCAAGAATTGGTACTGAACGATAGTGTGCTACTGAGGTTGACATTGCTCTCACTGAATGCGCCTTTACTCTCCCTTGGAGAGGAAGGCCTGCTTTTTCATAGCAAAACTGTATGCAATCTGCTAGTCAATTGTTTGCCCACTGCTTTTCCCGGTTTGTTTGGATCATAAGATACAAAGAGTTGAGTGGATTTCCTGTGGACTGCAGTGCAGTCTAAGTAAAAGGCTAGAGCATACTTACAGTCCAAGGTATGTAAGGCCCATTCTCCTTGGTGAGAATGAGGCCTTGGAAAGAATGTGGGCAAAACTATAGATTGGTTCAAGTGGAATTCCGTAACTACTTTGGGAAGGAATTTTGGATGTGTCCAGAGAACCACTCTGTTGTGTAGGAATTTTGTATAGGGTGAGTACATGACAAGTGCTTGTAACTCACTAACCCTTCTGGCCGATGTAATGGCTATAAGGAAGATAGTCTTCCATGTGAGAAATTTAAGATCACAGGAATTCATGGGTTCAAAAGGAGAACGCATGTGTCTTTTTTTAAGACCAAATTCAGGTCTTAAACCACCAATTCAGGTCCCATTCTGTGGCCGAATTGGTGGTTTAATGTGAATTAAACCTCTCATAAATCTACTGACAAGAGGACGTATAGATATTGGTGCATCTCCCATCTTGTTATGGTAAGCTGAGTTTGCACTTAAATGTACTCTTACAGATGATGTCTGGAGACCAGAATCTGAAAGATGGTATAAGTAGTCTAGTAGAGAAGTTGTGGGGCAGGAGAAAGGATCAATACTCTTTTGCATGCACCACACAGCAAACCTTTTCCATTTCAAAGAATAATTCTTTCGTGTTGAAGGTTTACGTGAAGCTATAAGCACTTGAGATACCTTGGTTGAAAGATTGAGTGGTTGTAAAATCAAGCTTTCAACATCCATGCTGTCAGGGATAGGGATTGAAGGTCGGAATGGCGCAACCGACCCTGATCCTGAGTTATGAGAGTGGGAGCTACACCCAGGCGAATTGGTTCTCTAATCGAGAGAAACCATACTTGTCGAGGCCAATATGGGGCTATGAGTATCATGGACCCCTTGTAGCTTCACTAGAGTTTTGGTTATGAGCGGTATTGGAGGATACGCGTATAGAAGGCCTGAGTTCCAAGGGTGAGCAAAGGCGTCCTCGGCTAGTTGGTGATCCTGTCTGTGCAGACCGCAGAATTTGTCTACTTTGTGATTCAGGAATCACACAAAGAGGTCTATTGTTGGTTGTC
This sequence comes from Rhinatrema bivittatum, assembly GCF_901001135.1. NCBI lineage: Eukaryota > Metazoa > Chordata > Amphibia > Gymnophiona > Rhinatrematidae > Rhinatrema > Rhinatrema bivittatum. Next base: position 169,155,544 of record NC_042616.1, on the reverse strand, counting down.
CCCAATGTTGAAATATACTGGTTGCTACTAAGGGATCCAGGGACCATTTGTGTGGTTGGAACTGACGACTGAGTCGATCTGCCACTACATTGTGAATGCCTGCCAGATAAGTGGCCCGGAGAAACATTGAGTGTGTCAGGGCCCAGTCCCAAATCTGTGCAGCTTCTTGACAAAGGAGGTACGAGCCTGTACCTCCCTTTTTGTTGATGTACCACATGGCTACTGTGTTGTCCATTTGGATCAGAACAGTCTTGTGTGAAAGGCAGTCCTTGAGTGCATGCAGCGCATATTGTATAGCTCGAAGTTCTAGGAAATTGATTTGAAATGTTGCTTCGAGTTTTGTCCAAGTACGCTGGGTTTGGAGATTGTTTATGTGAGCTCCCCAACCCAAGATGGATGCATCTGTAGTTAACGTTATCTGTGGGACTGGTTGTTGGAAGGATAGGCCCTTGCACAAGTTGTCCCTGTTCGCCCAAAGTAGAGATAAAACGTAGCTGGTGGGTTACTTGAATTGGAGAGGACAGTGGTTGAATGGCTTGGATCCATTGTGATCTTAAAGTCCATTGAGTTACCCTCATGGCTAACTCTGCCATAGGAGTGACATGAACTGTGGAGGCCATGTGGCCTAGTAAGGTTAGAAACTGATCAGCTGTTGCTTGTTTCTTTGGGTGAAGTGAGTTTTACAGTATGGAAAGTGTCTGCCCGATCCCCGGGTAGAAAAGCTTTTGAAAGTATGGTGTTCAATTCTGCTCCTATGAATTGAAGTAGGTGAGATGGAATGAGATGGGACTTTTGATAATTGATGATAAAGCCCATGGAGTGAAGTAGCATAATGGTTCGACAGAGAGAATCCAAAGCTCCTTGTTGAGATTGACTTCTGATGAGCCAGTCGTCTAAATAGGGAAAGACATGGACACTTTCCTTGTGCCAGTGTGCTGCTATTACTGCCAGACATTTGGTGAATACTCTGGGAGCAGAGACAAGTCTGAATGGTAGTACTCTGTACTGGAAATGTTGATGACCCACCATGAAGCGCAGATACTTGCGATGAGGAGGGAATATTGGAATGTGAGCGTAAGCGTCTTGAAGATCCAGAGAACAAAGCCAATCTCCAGTTTGAAGAAGTGGAAGCATGATGCCTAAAGATACCATCCTGAACTTTTCTTTCTTCAGAAATTTGTTGAGATTTCTGAGGTCTAGGATGGGATGTAGGCCTCCGGTTTTCTCTGGAATGAGGAAATAGCGGGAATAGAATCCTCTGCCCTGCTGAGTCCGGGCACCGGCTCTACAGCCCTGGCTCTCAGAAAGGTGGATAATTCTACTTGCAATTGGATTATGTGATTTCCGTTTATAGGAAGAGGTCTTGGAGGAGAATCTCTTGGAATTGAGAGGAAATTGAATTGGTAACCTCGAGATATTATTGCAAGTATCCATTGGTCTGTTTTTATTTGTAACCAATGGTTGTAGAAGGAGGATACTCTGCCTCCTACCGGAAGATCTGGTTGAGGATTGAAGAGATGGCTTTGGTCTCTGGGAAAAAAAACCTCAAAAGCCTGCAGCCGGTCCCGTCTGCGGCGGAGGACGAGGCCTAGCCGCCCTAGGTTGTCTGGGCTGAGCTCTTTGCTGCGGCCTAGAAGATCTGCCCCTTGATGCTGGAGGGTAATACCGCCTCTGTCGATAGAAGGGTCGTCTAGATTCTTTTCTTGAGGCCAGCGAGATGACTGGGTAGCAGAATCCTGTGGAACTAACGATAGTTGGCGCAGGGTTTCTGTGTGTTCTTTTAATTGTGCTACAGCATCTTGCACTTTAGAACCAAAAAGGGTGTCACCAATACATGGTAAGTCAACTAACTTTTCCTGGACCTCAGGCCTGAGGTCTGAGGCTTTAAGCCATGCCCAACATCTTGCACTTATACCAGAGGCCGCTACCCTGGAGGCTGTTTCAAAACCATCATAAGCGGCTCGGACTTCGTGCTTGCCAGCTTCAAGTCCTTTGTGAATGATTGTTTGGGCTGCTTCCTGATATTGCTGTGGTAATGAGGTTGAAAATTCATGCATTTGTTTCCACAGATTCCTCTGATATTGAGTCATGTATAACTGATATGATGAAATTCTTGTATTTAACATGGCTCCTTGATATATTTTCCTACACAGGGAATCCAAGAATCTATGATCCTTGCCTGGAGGAGTGGAGGAATGCGGCCTTATCCTTTTTTATTTCTTTTGCGCGGATTCCACAACCACTGATTGGTGTGGAAGTTGTGCTTTTTGGTAGCCGGGAACAGACTGTACCAAATAAGTAGTGTCCACTCTTTTGATAGCAGGTACTGAGCATGGGTGCTCCCAGAGTCTATGTTGTAAGTCTAGGACGACTTCATGGACAGGTATGGCTAATAATTGTTTTGGAGGATCCACAAATTGGAGGACCTCTAGTGTTTGCTGTCTAGCATCTTCCTCAGTGAAGGGTATGGTGTCCGCCATATCCTGAACAAAGTTTGAGAAGGATAAATCCTCCGGTGAAGATTTCTTCCTTTGTTCTAGAGGGGAAGGATCTGACATAAATCCTTCAGAGGAAGTGCCTGTATGCCCCTCATCTCATATATCATATGGATCTTCGTGATGTGGAGACATTGCAGAAGATCTTGGTAGATGAGGAAGTCCAGAAGGACCTGGCTGCAGATCATCTATAGGTATACATCCAGGAATGTCATCTCGTGGCTTGGATGGAATGGCACCGACGATTTCATCAAATTTTTTCATGAGAAGTTGGTAGAGTGCAACTTCAGGATGTCCTGGAGCTCCAGGAGACATCGGCATCGATGGCATCGGGTCAGGCATCGGCGATGGAATCTGTGTTGGTATCGATGGTCGCCTCGGTATCGATTTAGGCTGTGGTGCCGGCATCTGTGCAGGCACCGGCATCAGCGGGGTGTCTGCATCGGTGCGGGCACTGGCTTCGGTGGAACCACCAGCATCGGTACCGGCATCAGTTCGGGAACCGGCATCGCCATCTGTTGATCCTTTAAGGCCTGGAGCACCGCTTGACGGATGAAATCTGACAATTCCTACGTAACAGCTGGTGCAGGCAGAACAGATGTACGCAGTGGAGGTGTCGATGTTCCTTCCACAGAGCCCTGTGGAGGTTCGACAACTGGTGCATCTCCATGGGATGAAGGCCTCGGCGGAGGTACCAGTGTTTCCTGGATTCTTGGCCGTTTCGCGGTCGATTCCTCTGGGGAGAGAGGCGCCTCTGGTATCGATGGGTGTCTGTGCCGATGGCGGTGCTTCGAACGGTGTTCGGTCGCTGACTTAGTCGATGCTATCGATGACGTTGGTGATGGATGGTCCCCCGACCCTTCTGGATGACTTTTTTCAAAATTATGCGTTTTGAGATTCCGGCCAGAGACTATTTAGTCGATGTGGAGGGAGATGGCAGAAGTTGTAGATGGAATAGATGCTCTATCTTTTCTTGGCAGGCCTTTCTTCCCTTCACGGTCATTTCTGCACATTTAGGGCAGGTTGTTACATCGTGTTTTTCCCCTAAACAAAGCACACACTCGAGGTGTGGGTCTGTAATGGACATTGTCCGATTACAGCTGGGTCATTTTTTAATTCCTGTGGCCATTTTAATGTCGACAGCTATCGATGAATTGAGAAGAGACGTGAGAGGAAAAAATTTTACTCCAAGAGTAAAAACGAGAAAGATTTACTCACCGGCCAGTGGAAACCTGAGAGATCCCGATGTGGGAGAAAATGAAAACTGAGACAAAAACTGTGAGGAAACTCACAAAGGCTCCTGCTCCGCAATGCCTACAGCAGCGCGGAAAAACGAAGACTGAAGAGAGACCCCTGTGGCAGATAATAACATGGCATGCTGGGCATGCTCAGTGGCCTCACAGGGCCAGTCAAAAGTTTCTAGAAACTTTGACAGAAAGTTTTCCGCAATAGGGCTCCATCAATGATGTCACCCATATGTGAGGACTAGCATCCTGCTTGTCCTGGGATAAAAAAATGCACCAGTTTCAAAAATCAACATTTTATTAAGGCAGGCAATATTATGCGCTCAGGCTAGAGTACAGGTTAACCCGCAGTTGGACACATTTTGGATATACGTCCATAACTCCTGATGCAATAAGAGGATCAGCACATCCAAAACATACATCCAAATCAGTGCGCAGCTAATAGCGCTCATCACATGTAAATTCAATGTTGATGAGATTATCTAGTACCCCTGATGTAAAAAATCACTGTGCACCCGACATACATGTTTTAACCCTCAAAACTTAATGCCAGCCCAGAGCTGGCATTAAGTCGAGGCACTCCAAGCTCTGAACAGAAAAGCAGAAAATACTGCTTTTCTGTGGTTCCTCCAACTTAATATCATTGTGAAACTAAGTAGGAGGAACCACAGAAAGCAGCAACATGAAAAAATAAATTTAAAAAAAGTCTTAACAGCAGTCAGGTTAGAAATCCTAACCCATGCATATCCACATCTTCTGGGCACCCAATGCCATGGGCACACTAGGGATGCATAATTTATCCCTAGCTCATCTTTTTTAGTGCAGTGGCTCATTTGCCTATTTCATCGGGTTACCAAGAGAGGTGAATGTGCGTGCAGTAAAAAAAAAAACGGGCGCCCAGTTTGGACGCACTTTATGTGCACTTTATTGTGTCTGCCTGAGAGCGCCCAATTTTCTAATATGATGTTTGAAAATTAGGGATACTTGCAAACCCATGTGCGGCATGCACACATACATTTAGTTTCAACAATTTTTATTTTTCAAAAGCACAAAACAGGAAAAATTTGGTCCGCGGGGCTGGGTTCTGAGCCCCGTGAAACAAAACTGTAAATACAACATTGTAATTTGAAAATACAGAAATGTTCCCGCACAGTTACCCCCCACCTGAGACCCCCCCCCCCCCCAAATAGTTCACTCTTGCTCATATAAGCTAGAATCAGCCGCAGTAAAGAATCTTTCCATCTTCCTCCATACCGGTGAGTCATTTAGCATCAGACTCCTGGAATGATGAGATAATGTTTGTAAGTAATCAGACCAAATCGACAAGAATCGCCGTCGACGCTGAGGGGAGATCTTCGAAGCCACATTGTACAGCTGCATCATACAGTGCAAGTAGTTCCACCACATCCAAAAGGAGGGAGGGGTAGTATCCCTCCACTGAAGAAGAATTAGTCATTTCCCAACCAGGGTCGCCTTCTTTATAAAAAGGCGAGGTCCCAAATCTTTAACCAGCAAGGGAGAAATATATTCAAATTAAAGTAGCTCTGGAGTCAAGGGGAGAGTAACAGCCAAGATGCCTCCTAGATACTGAACAATACGACCTCAGAAGCGCTTGATTAGGGGACATGCTCAAAATTGGTGGGATAAAGACCCCACAGTCTTTTTTTTTTAATATTATATTTATTAACGTTTTACAGGAGCAAACAAAGTATAACACAAACCGACATTTGTTCATTGCACCCTCCCTTCAAATGTAACTGTGGTCTTACAGATAAGGAAAACCAACAATCTGGCAACAAAGAGGTAAGAGCCCCTGAATGAACAGAGGAAATCACAAGTGTAAAATAAAGACCCAACATTAACAGCAGTGCAATAAAAAACCCAGTCAAAATACGAAATTCAGAGCATAGAAGACTAGATTATATGTTCCTGAATATAGTCCAGTGAGACCAGTGAGCATCTTTTAAACTAGAACAAAGGGGAAAGCCGACAGTCACTCAGCAGTGCATGGTTCGGAGAAATGTATCCTTGAAGGATACTAATGAAACAGGAGAGTTAGGGCATCCCAACAGAGAGGTTCCATTAAAAGCAAATATAGTCCATATGCCTATATGTAAAAAATCACCAAAACTAATGATTTCCGAATTATCCCAAACAACTGAAAAGCAGGTTGTTAAAACAAACAAAAAACACACTTTGAAATGTCTATATGCCAATGCCAGAAGTCTAAGAAGTAAGATGGGAGAGTTAGAGTGTATAGCAGCAAATGATGAGATTGACATAATTGGCATCACAGAAACTTGGTGGAAGGAGGATAACCAATGGGACAGTGCTATATCAGGGTACAAATTATATCGCAATGATAGGGAGGATCAACTTGGTGGGGGTGTGGCACTTTATGTCCGGGAGGGTATAGAGTCCAACAGGCTAAAGATCATACAAGAGACTAAATGCTCAGTAGAATCTATATGGGTAGAAATCCCATGTGTGTTGGGTAAGAGTATAGTGATAGGAGTATACTACCGTCCACCTGGACAAAATGGTCAGACAGATGATGAAATGCTAAGAGAAATCAGGGAAGCAAACCAATTTGGCAGTGCAATAATAATGGGAGATTTCAATTACCCCAATATTGACTGGGTAAATGTAACATCAGGACTTGCTAGAGATATAAAGTTCCTGGATGTAATAAATGATTGTTTCATGGAGCAATTGGTTCAGGAACCAACAAGAGAGGGAGCTATTTTAGATTTAATTCTTAGTGG